>NW_023459946.1:0-9660 GCF_013731165.1 Rhagoletis pomonella | reverse complement strand
TTTGCAATAGATATTAAAATAATTCAACGATATTAATAGAAAGGTGCACACACATGCATTTACATATGTATGTACATACAAACGAGCACCAATTAATTTTATTTAAAGAAATGGCGTGTCGTCTATTTCCGGTGTAGCAAACGTAGTACATAGGGCGACATCTAGATATCATCTACCTCGCCCTATTCACTATGCTTTTTTATAGGAGCTTTTCAAAGCTTTGCTTTATGGTGTCGGACACACAACATTGAAAGTTTCTGGAACACAACATTGAAAGTTTCTGGAACACAACATTGCAAGTTGATAAAAGCGTTGTAAAATAGTAATTAATATGTTACATTTGTACCTGTACACTATGAAAAGTGTGTGTAAAACTACTACTGAAAAATATCTATTTTTCAACAGGAATCTGTATAAATATACATACGTATAAGATGTTCAGGATTCGATTTTGAACTTGAGTTCTTTAAAATATACACATGAAATGTTTAAAGTTGCAAAAATTTTGAAACTAAAAATACATTTCCTACAAATAATAGACATTAGGAACTTACATTTACTCTATTTTAAACATTTTATGTGTTATTTTGGTATGTTAAAGTAAAGACGCAGTGTTTAATTTTATTACAGGGTGTGTAAATTTGCACACATTAAAAGAGGAAAATGGTTACCTTTCTTAATATGCGCAAATAAACAAAAAAAAATTAGAGTGTATTTAAAGTCTTTTCAGTAAAATTCATAAAAATTTCCTTAAATAAATCAAATTTAGTTTTTTAAACAGTGTATTTTAAACTACATTGAGATCTTCTTTATTTTTATATTAACAAATGAAGATATGTGATATGAAAGAGATATATTTAATTTATATATATATATTAAGATCTTGCTTAAAGCATTTTTTTAGCTAACTAAACAATTGCTCCTAAAAGCTTAAACAGACGGCAGCGTTGATCGGGATTATTTGGGACTTAATCCGGATCAACTGCAGTTAATTCCCGAGTTGATCGGGATTAACTGGGACTTTATCCGGATTAACTGCAGTTAATTCCCGAGTTTATCCGAATCAACGCTGCCGTCTGTTAAAGCTCTTATTACACTGCTTTGGTGAGATCTCTATATATGTTCATTGCTTCATTCACAAAAAATAAAATGCTCTAATTTTACGCTTAAGTAGCGATTTTTATAACATTTAGAAAACGTCATTAATGAAAATCTATTTTTGAACGAAAAAAACTTCATAGAAAATATAAAATTTTGGCCTATTTAAAAAAGTATCCCGCAAAAATTCGTCTATGAGTTTACTTCCATCGCTTTTGCCCAAACTGGGACTGCGTACTGCAGTATGGATGTAACTACTTGCGCCAGGAGAGCACGCTTTTTGCTTCGTGGTCCACCTATATTAGGGAGAATTTGTTGGAGGGCACCGGATATTCTTGACGCCTTTACTGTCGCGTATTCCACATGCGAACCGAAGTTAATTCTGTCGTCGATTATAATGCCAAGATATTTAAGTTGCCGCAAGGATTTGATTACATGGCCATTTACGTTTAAACAGGCTACCTCTGGTTTCTTGCGGCTGCTGACTAGGACAGCTTCCATTTTCTCTGGAGCAATCGATAGGCCGACACTCTCCATCCACTCGATGATCAGCTCTATCGCCGCGTTCGCTTTTGCCTCTAAATCTGGCAGCATTTTATCCACCACAGTCAGCGCTGTTCATCGGCGAACCCAGTGATTTCTACTCCAATCGGGAGTGGTAGCCTAAGTACGCCATCATACATTAGTTCCACAATGTTGGCCCGAGCACTGAACCCTGAGGCACTCCCGCAGTGACTATGTACTTTCTTTTCCCCACTTCCGTGGAGTATTAAAGGATTCTATTATCGAGATAGCTTTTTATAATATTATATATGTATCCGGGGACGGAGTGCCTGTCGAGAACATTTAGAATGTGACCCCAATCTGCTGAGTTCAATGCATTTTTAACATCCAGTGTCACAACTGCGCAATACTGCTTCGCCCCACCTCTCCAACGCTTTCCGGCGATCGCTTCTGTTGCTATCGATACTACTTTAGTTATTGCTGCCGTTGTCGACTTCCGCTTGCGAAAACCATACTGGTTTGCTGATAGTCCTCTTTCACCATCGACGAAGGCCTCCAATCTGCTGTGTATGATGTGTTCTAGGAGCTTTCTCATACTATCCAGTGGGCATATGGGGCGGTACGAACTTGGTGTTCCAGGAAGTTTCCCTGGTTTCGGAAGCAGAACTAATTTTTGTATTTTCCAGCTACTCGGGAACACGCCTTGTTCAAGACACATCTGGAACACTTTAGTGGATTTTCCGATACTGCCATTTTCAGTGCCTTGTTCGGAATGCCTGGAGATTTGCTGTATCCAAGCTTCATTGCTGCAACCACGACTTCTTCCGGCGTAACCTCATCAACATCGCAAATGTGTGATGGTTTTCTCGGCTTCTCCACTGTTTTGCGGTGAGGAAACAGGGTCCGAACAATTTTATTGAGAAGAACAGGGCAGTTTTCCTGTGGAGTTGTTGTAATTTTTGACATTACCACCTTATAGGCGCTACCCCATGGGTTTTCGTCGGCTTCGTCGCATAACTTTTGGAAGGAGGCTTGTTTGCTTTTTCGAATTGCATTTCTTAGTTGCTTGCGAAGGTTTCTATACTTAGCTTGCCTCCTGTCGGCACCGGGATACCTCCGTAGCCTTTGGCTTCGGCGCCTTTCTTTCAGGCATTTGGCCCTTAGATCGCATATGTTGTCGTTCCACCAATATACTTGTTTGCGGCATGTTCCGCATAGCTGCGTTGCAAGCTGTAACGAGATGTGCCCTGAGGTTAGTGGCCGCTTCTGTTGCAGAGTTCTCCTCTCTGGGCTGGTTTACGGCTTCCGTCATGACCAAATTAAAAATATTTATATCAAGTGTCGCTTGTTTCCAACTGGGTGGGTGTTTGCCGCTCCTTTTAGAATTCGTGCCCCTGTTTCCGTTTTCCTCTACTAAGTCTATAATAATTTCTTGGTGGTCACTGTGTGTGTAGTGTTCGCTGACTTTCCATTTAACACGCCTAGTCAGTGAATTACTCGGGAACGTAAGGTCGATGATAGACACTTTACTGTTCCGGCGGAAAGTGCTGATTCCTCCACAATTAGCCAGCGCTAAATCTAGCGAGGCAAAGGTTTGAAGTAGAGCTGTCCCCCTGGCGTTTGTTTTGCGGCTACCCCACTCCATCGCCCACGCATTGAAATCGCCTGCCACAATTATCGGGTGCCGGTCTATTGCCGTTTCCACTTTCTTATTCAGGAGCTCTTGGAATTCTTGGTGAGTCCAGCTAGGAGGTGCATAGCAGCTACATATGTGGTATCCTTTGATTTGAACCCACACAAAGCCCTTACCGGCGTCCGCTGGATCTGCCTTCTGGAATGGGTGCGTACCGCACGCACATACTCCCACTCGGCGCTTCAAATCCGTAGCCCAGGTACTTCCCGTGAAACTTTTGTATAATTCTGAAATTATAGCTGCGTCTGCTTTCATTTTCAGCACTGCCTGTTTAAGCAAGTCCTGGGCTGCCTCGCAATGATTCAGGTTGATCTGGATAAATTTCATATTGATGCTGTAGTAACCGCTTTTCTGTAGGCAGGACACCTAGCACTTCCTGTTATATGACCGCTTTTCTCTTCGTTTGTCTGTTGGCACAATAAGCACTTTGTTGTTTTGGAGCAATCCTTGGCGGCGTGACCTTCCAAACCACATCTTCTGCATAGCTTTGATCTATCCTCGTTCTCACACTCTTTTGCCATATGGCCGAAGTCGAGGCAACGATAGCACTTTGTTGGGTTGACTGCTTTCCTGAGTCTGCATACCACCCAGCCCACCTTTAGCTTTACTTTCGCCAGGACGATGTTTGCCGCTCTCGTTGGTAAGCTGATTGTTGCTGTTTGAGTATTACCATACGCTTTACGTAGATTTTTTACGGCCGACACACCTACTTCTTTTAGCCCGAATTGTTCGGATATCGCCTTGCTTACGTCTTCGCGTGTGGTAATTTCATCGAGGTCCCTGCACTCGACAGTTACTTCGTGTGTGAGTGTTCTAACTTCAGTTTCATTGCCCAGCACTTTTTCAACCATCTCCCGATATCGCGTGTTGTCGGCTTCTCCTGCTGTATTCAGTTGCAGCAGCATCTCGCCTCTTTGCGTTTTTCTAATTTTTGTCACTGCTTTCCCTAGATCTTCTAGGCTAGGTTCCGCCTTGATCCTTTTTAGAATATCGGCGTACGACCCTTCTCCTTTCTTTGATATGACAACAGCATCAGGTTTAGGTCTAACCTGTCTTTTACTACTACCATCCCGGCGCACCATCTCTGAGTATGATGCAGTCTTTAGAGTTTTAGCTGGTCGCCTTGAGTTTCGCACCTCTATTCAATCATTGTTTTCTTCGCTTGCTTGTTTGTTTTTTTCTTGCTGGTTGCTTGCCTCTGATGGACATGCATCTTCCCTACTGGAACTGAACTCTCCTGGGGAAACGTTTCTCGTACGCTTCCCTTGTTGTTGTTGAGGGGAGCTATCAGGGATAGAGCCTTCTTGATGTGGCGGTCTCGCCCGCTTACCCTTGCTACTGGATCGTTGCAACTTAATTGTTGTTGTTTGAATGGTTGTATATATATTTGTATGTATGTACATATTTTTGTGTATGTACATATGTTTGTGTACATGTACATATGCACATATGTAGTACAAACGAAATCAAATCTAATAAGCTGCTCGTTGATATAAATGCGAACTGTACTGATTCTCAAAAATTATGTGTTTGTTGTACACCCTGTAGGATCTCGGAATAGATTTAGAGCACACCACAAACTAGACTGCAAGTGACTGTAACTAGTCCAAAGTTTGGTCCAACAACATGTAAAATTCTATTTACATGTAATATTGAATGTCCTAGGCTCGGACCAATTGTCCACTTCTGCATTACATTGTAACCAATTTTGGGGAAACAAAATGAAAATAAAACTTGCGCCAGCTGCGATTCGAACCGGGGTTCTCAGATTTTCTAAGCGGATACTCTCTCTGCATGCCAATGTCGCACATGAAAATTTGTTGACTAAGTGCCTACATATCAGCAAGTCGTTAATTGTACCCGTTGTCCGCTACTGCATGACATTGTAACCAGTTTTAGATCAAAACTCATACCTTATGAATTACATTCGGACCACTTTTAGTACAATTCACCTGTTTTACATTACATTGCTTTATATTTTTGGACTATCTTTGGTCTAGATACAAAGCTACTATACCTACGACTATATTTTTCGAGCAATTGGGCCAATCTTTCCTTCAGGGACATTTGTTCATGTTTGTCATTGTGCTTGTAATTTTCTAGAGTAAATAGTTTTGTGCTCTCGCTATCTCCTTGTATTAAATCGTCCTTCGTTGGTATACTCTGATGAACATATACGAGGATGATAGCAAGGCCAACTTATATAAGGTAGTGTTACAGGAGCAGCTGAAATTTTCGCCCGATGTTTCTTAAAGAAAGCCATAAACGTAGCGACCGTTGGTTCAACTTTGTGTTGTTTTGCTCTAGATTGCACCGTTTGTGGGCCTGTTGAATGAATTTATGTCTTAGTTGTATGAAAGATCAAAAAATTTGGATTTTCTGGCAAGTTGTACAACTTACCGCTACATTAATGGCCATGTTGTACAAAATCATTTAACTTGCGTTTATTTTGTACACTAAATAACCGAAAATGGATAACTCAACCGAAATAGGTACGTGCTTTCGTTGAATTTTATAAATGTAAGCCGAAACTATGAAATTGTAAAAATGAGGTTTTACAAATGAGACTGCTCGCAAAATTCCAAAGTTTGTGGGCAAAACGTCCAACTTGATTGCGAGTTGATTTTCACCGACGTTTTCGGCTTGCATTATGTTAAAAGGATGTGTTTGTTGTAATTAGTTCTGTCATTTACTACCATTATGCCTAGGCCAATTCATGAAATCATTTCATGCGTTTGAGTAGAAACTGAATGAATGAACACCATTTCATGATTTCAATTAACGCGGAATAGAGTTCATGCACTTAGTTTTTACTCAGATTGATGAAATGATTTCGTGAATTGGACTACGCATACATGTGATACTTATGCTTTTAATTTATAAGGTAATTTTATGTTTTTATATTCTTGCTACCACATGAATATATGAATTCGTGATAAGAATATATGAATTCGCCTTGGAAGATAGAAAGCGAGTAAGAATAAATGCCGAACAAAGGAATTTGTCTTCTTTCAACTTAAATAAATGCATTTTGCAAACAAAAGTGCGTAAGTTACTTAGTGCCTTGGTAATGGCGAATTCGTAAGGATCTATTGATTGCATTATAAACATTTTCATTTATTTGTTAAACATACAATTATTTCCATTACAACCCGGCCCTATGGATGCTAAAAGCGCGAATTCATATGAGGTGGTGTTACCGGAAAATTAATAAATAAATTATATGTATATCAGAAAATTAATAAGATGAAATGAAATTATTGTTTGATTTCTAACCAAACCTATGTATGTAACTCAATCGCCTAATGGTTTGCCGAAACGTAAACATATGTTTACACATCCAATTTCGTGAGTAGGTACCTGGTACTCACACCTTTTTTTAGAAGTTTCACTTCTATCATGTGTACGGTGTTACACACGCATTTTTTTTAAAGGTCTTACTACACAAAAGGCATTGTATGCCACCAAAAGAATTTTCAATTCCAATCCAATTTCGTGAGTAGGTACCTGGTACTCACACCTTTTTTAAGAAGTTTCACTTCTATCATGTGTACGGTGGTACACACGCATTTTTTAAGGGTCTTACTACACAAAAGGCATTGTATGCCACCAAAAGAATTTTCAATATATGTGTACCAGACATCTGCAGCGGGTGCATGATTTTCGTGTATACTCGATCATCTAACAAAACCCGTTTTGCATCGTTCTCTGTATACGAGCAGAAGTATTGTTCGTTATCGACTGAGCTCAAGACGAACATGTTGGCCACAGCACCCGATTGTTCGAGTTTCAACCCGACTGTGCACAAAATTTTCTTGATTGGCTTATGACGTTTTTGTTTCTACAAAAAATGTTGCCTTCTCATCGCGGTGTTCTTAGTTTTTGTGCGTAGAGGGTAAAGAGAAGGTTGAATTTTTCGGTAGTTTGTTTAAGTGTACATTTAACCATTTCTTATATTTTTGCTCATACAAAATGCGGCATCACGACGCCTACATCCATTTAGGTATAAATGTGTGTAGATCGGCAACGCCCAAGCCCTATACACTCGGTGCACATTTATTTTTTGTAAAAGTACTTATGTACCTACATAGTTTTAGGCTGTGTTCTAATATATACACACACAGCTTTCCACGCGAAACTATACGAAATAGATGCAAAAACATTTTTGTCTACTTCGCTCCTAATTTTTTCATTGCGTATGCACAAGCACAAAGCAACAACATTTTCGTATGCTTTGTGGGAACATATTGGCGCCAGTTACCTTCAGCGTAAATTTCTTTGTTGTCCTGCATTTTATCGCAATGTTCGGGTGTCCGTTTCATTGTTACACAAATTTTCGGGTTAGCTGCGGGTGTCCGAGTGTGGTGTTCGCTTGTGCTCAATTTATAGCGAGGGTGATCGAACAGACTCGTTCGTAACCAAAGCAGCTGTCGGGTATGCATCTCGATCGGCTACTATGTGCCGAGTGTGGCGTTCGCTTGTGCTTGATTTTTAGTGAGTGTGATCAAAAAGGCTCGATCATACTCAAAGCTGTTCTCTGATGTGTACATACATATTTCTCGTAAGGCATCTTTGTATTCAAGAAACAAAGCAGAATACCCATCCGCGATGTTAATTTGTTACTGTCTCCCTAACGACTAAACGATAGAGCGTAAGGGTCTGATTATGCATACTTCGCATAACTTCGCACAACCATTTGTACCAGTGCACTAAAAGTGTAACTTAAGAAACTGTGAAGCAAAATCTAAACTCAACAGATCGCTAAGTTTTTAAAAGTTCTGCTAATTTCTGGGTAATGGAAAACATACAAAATACATACAAAGTACATACGAAATTACAGTTTGAAGTTTATGCGAAGTTGTGCGAAGTTATGCGAAGTATGCATAATCAGACCATAAGAATTCGTGTGAAGTGATCGTCCACAATTGTGGTATGAAGCGCCGACCACTGTTTTTAGCACACGCTTGTTTGCTTTAGGTTGCAGCTTGCTATTGACCAGTGTGGTCAGATTACTTAATGGGCTAGATTTTCAACAAAATTCAGCAATTCTACTTAGCACTTTTTCTTGCCTAATTTTAAACTTGCCAACTAAATGCAAAACTAACTACCCAAATAAATGTACAAATTTAAATGTACAAAAACGTTTGCCACTTAGAAGATAATGTTGCGGAGACATGAGAATGAAATTCCTTTGGTGGCAAAACTGGCGCAAAATGTATTATGCATTCCAGCATCTAGCGCTGCGAGTGAAAGGTGTTTCAGTGTGGCAAATCGAGTTATGGAAAAACGAAGAACAAATCTTAAAGGAGAACATTTTGATGCCATTTTATTTTTACATTCGAAAGACAAGAAATAAAATTTTAATATCAATATTTTTGATGTGTATACATCTTTGGTTTCGGTAGGGGTAAAATTTGCGAAGCTGTAACGCATATCCCAGCACAAAATTTCGAAGGGCTTAGCATGTGTATTTCAGCATAAAATTTGTATTTTCATTAGAAGCACCCTGTGTTTGCTTGCCAAATGGTTGCATACATGTAGGCATATGCGTAGTAAGACGAAATGCGCTACAATTGATTATTACCTCCGATTATTTAAACTCCGCACATGCATAACGCTTTGTACCTATGTATGTACATAAATATGTATGGACTCATTTGTTGCAACTAAAAAGCAAAGCGAAAATTTAAAAAAAAACTGAAATCATTTTAACTGGGACCGTTGACAACTGATGAACATACATGAATATATGTATGTATAATATGCATATGTATGGATGATATAATAGCTCTGATCCAATACTTTTCGTGTAAAATCCTGGAAAAAGGTCAAACAGCAAAATCACTCTCTGAAGTGAGAGTAAAAAGTGAGTAACAGCAAAACGTATGGAACAAAAAAGCATCGGGTAAAATTCTGGAACATGAACTGCATTTACATGAATCACAGATTATATTCCGAAAAGAAAAAACTAAATTTAGGAATATATACCAATAGAAAGCTCAAACTATAAGCTCAAAAACAATAACTGATGCGGTGTTTCCAAGATATTTTAACGCTCTTGAGTCACAAGTATATACAAGTATATTTTATCAATCATACCGATAATTTCATGTATTAAAAGAATTAAAAATTAAATCAGCAAAATTAATAAAATTATTGAAATTAATGTTTAATTTCTAACCTAACCTACATTTGAATGTATGTAACTGAATCGCCTAATAATAGCTTTACATATAAAACGATTATCCTAATTTTCGAGCTTAACTCCCTTATCTGTTATTTGAAAAAGAGATTAGCCATGCATAATTATAATTAAAAATATCTCAGATTAAACCGATAACTTTTTGGTGTCCAACCTAGTTTTA
>NW_023459945.1:0-45438 GCF_013731165.1 Rhagoletis pomonella | reverse complement strand
TATTAGTGTTACAAGCGACCAAAATCGAAAAATTGAAATTTCAATCATTTTCTTTTTACAGTAAATGAAAATCTGATGAGAAATGTAGATGTTACGGAACACAATCTGCACAAAAAATATATATTTTTGCAAAGAGCCCATCAATACCTTTCGAACTGTTGGTCGCTTCAAGAGATATTGAGGAATAACGGAAAAAGTACTAAAAATACGTTTTTCGAACAAATCTCGAAGAAAACACTTCTTTGAAACCATGGGTATTTTTTTCGTGTTCAACGACCCAAAGTTTGCCTAAAAAATTTGCTTGCGTGTAAAGTAGTATGTAATATGCCTTATTATAATTTTGTAAATATTCATTACTAAGAGATTAATACCAATGAAGCAAATGTGATTTATGATTAAAGTTTAAAATTGGATTAATTAAGAATTAAGAAATATAACTCTTCGTTATTTGAATAGCGCATCCTTTTAATACTTAGTAGGTACAGTTTTCCTTTTGTTTGTTTAATATTCATTAACTTTTTATAAAAATATAGCATATTCTACGTCTACATCCCATTTTAAAAATTTTTGAAAATTAAAAAAAATAAACATAGGGGCGACAATTTGTTTTTTTTTTTGTTGACGATGCTGCACATTTTCTTCCATATCAAAATTTTATCAAGCATACTTTGTATGGTAGAAAATCAAAAAAAGGGTGCGCTATTCAAATGACGACGAATATATATATGTAGTATATTTTTGTTATTTTTATACTTCGAAATTTTTTGAAAAATTGTCCTGCATTTTCAAAATATATTTATGGTCACCGTAAGTATTGTACGAGTTGATGAGTCTGTCGATTCATCCCCTGTGAAAAGCAGAAGTATGGATTTTTTTCTCGCGGCGCTCCAACAGTCGCAATGGCCGACAGAGCAAAGCACTGGCGTGGTATTCCAGAGGTCCAAGGTCGAGTCCTGGCGCGGTGAAATTTCCTTAATTATTTATTATTCATTTATTTATTTATTTTTCATTTTATTTTTTTTTGCTTATTTAGAGCTTTTATTGTAATTTTTAAATTTAATTTAAAAAAACTTATTTTTTTAATTCTTTTTTTTTTTTATGTCACAAGCATTTCTTCCCATATGTATTTTTTTCTGCAAGGCAATTAGAATTAAAAATTTTTTATTTACATTTAAAATAAAATAACTATTTTTACTTACATTGATTTAACTTTAAAAATCTTAACCACCTCCATGCGGCCTCGAAACCAGAACCAGTAGTCTTCAGGTGACGCCAAAGCCGACATTTGTAAGAAAAGCAATTAATTTCGTTTTATTTTTGGCTTTGGTAATTGAAAGGCGGATGTCGCTAAACGCATAAGTTCTTAGAAATTGGTAGGCACATACTAGTTAATGAACTAGTTTTTTTTTTAACTGGTTTGGCTTTTCACTGCAGGGCACATACTTAAATTACTTTGACACAATGTGTGCAATAATAAAAGCATAACCATTATGACCAGCAGCTTATGCATCATCGCCAACAATAACAAAACACAACAACATCCCACAACAAAGCCTTATTGATACAGCCACCAGGCAAATATATGCAGATGTGCTTTGACAAATGACAGAGCAATAATGGCGATCAATTGTCACACACACACACACACACACACACACACACACTCTCGCATAAGTTAATACATTCGTAAACGCTCAGACTATAATTATATTTATGCATGTATATACATACATTAGGGTTGTCCAAAAGAAGTAAAGTCTGAATTTTACTGCTCTCTCCCCCTAGGAGTGTTCTATATCGAAAAAATATACCCCATTTTTTATTTTTTTTTTATCAAAAAATATTTAGACGTCGCTCAAAGCGCTCAAAGTTTTCCATGTGTTTTGTATAGGGAAAAAAAACAACTTTTCGTAGAAATGGTGAAATAACACAAACGGCAATAACGCAAAATTTGCTTTATTTCACTTTTAAATGGGAAATAATACCAAAATCTGAGTTTTGCTTTATTTCCAACAAAGGTTGGCTTTCTCGCTTTATTTTCTGACATTCGGCTGCCTTATAGTCACATTTTATAGGCAAATTGTCAAATAAAGCAGTGGCACCTGGTAAATTCCACTATGGGTGGGATGCAGCATGCAATAACACAATACGCAATAATTCCCATTACTTGGACATTAAAAAGCAGTTTCAGAAGTGAACTAGTGTTATTTTATCATTTTTCCTTTTTCTAAACGGTTATAATGCCACCGGTACATAATTGCGAAAAGAGGGGAGTGGCGGGGGACGCGAGCGCGAAGTCGAACGCGGACCGCCGCGACGCCGGGCACTTGCAAAATTGTATACTTACAAATCCGTCCATTTAACTTGTTCATGTACTACTTTTTGTCAAATGTAACTGGGTGACTACCTACATATGTGCACTATTTTGCTTTATTACTCAAATTGTTAAGTATAAAAGTTGGTCCTATTGCTCAACGAGAAATTAAATAAAGCAAATTTGCGTTATTGCCGTTAGTGTTATTTCAATCCCCCCCCCCTTTTGGTGGCCCTATAAAATATATTTACTATGAAAAAATGTTTAAATAAATAATTGGGTAATAATATTGGGAATCTCCTGTAGAGAAGCATAGTTTTGCGATAGAAAAAATTTTGATTTTTAAGAATTCTATACCATTTCTACGAAAAGTTGTTTTTCCCCATATAAAATACATGGAAAAGTTTGAGCGCTTTGAGCAATCTATAAATATTTTTTGTTTTCAAAATAAAATAAAAATAGGGGTATATAATTTTCGGTATAAAATTTCGGTAATTCCGACTTTACTTTTTCACATGCATTTTTGGACCACTCCAATGTACATACGTACATATGCATTGAACTACCCCTCTCATAGCATTTATGCGTACAAACAGATTTAGTTCCGTTTATCGTTCGTAGATAATCTCCGCGTCATAATGCGCAATAATGTGCAAATAATACTTATGAAAAAAAGGGTGTGAAGAAAGGTATTACAAAATCTTAAAAATATTTTTTCTAAATGTGTGAAAGTGGTTTACAGGTAAAAGCGTGTGAAATTATAATAAAAAAAAAATTTACGAATTTTTCCTTTTTCAGTAAATTGCTTAAATCCTCTACTTTCGTGAAAATGAATTTAAAGTGAAGAAAACTTCGAGAGCATATTAATACGATATTTAAAATTTTAATATTACCAGTTCCAAATATATTAATATACATACCTTGCTAAACTGTATAAAAATTTTTGTTTGTAATATTTACTTTCTTACAATTGGAGAATCTGTGGACAGATGTATAAAAATAATCTTACGAGATTCGAAAATTTATTGGATTTTAATGTTTGCACACATTTTATACTATTTTCTTTAAAAGTAGCAAAATCTGTATATAGATGCGTTATGATCTTTTTACGATATTTTATGAATCATTTATTTGCTTTTGTGTTCAAATACTTGATAATCCTTTTCTACCTGAGATTGAAAAGTGTACAAACATTGAACAAATTTTTTACGATATTTGACAAAAATAATTTCTTTTAGGTGTTGAGGAATTTAAATAATTTTCTCGAGAATGAGTGTAAAATGTAAAGTAATGTTGTAACGATATTCGAAAAAAAATAGTTTTTTAATATGCCCAAAAGTTTTGAAGTAATGTCTTTTAAATGGAAAAAAACTCCATTCAAATGTGAAAGCAAATTATAAGGATAAATATTTTTTTAGGTTTTCTCAACTTGTTTAAATATTTTACGTTACAAATTTACGGTAATTGAAAATCTTTTTTGTCCAAAAATTTCATAATATCTAATTATTTTAAAACTGGTTTGGAGGATGCGCAAAGTTGTGGCAATATTTTTACGATATTTGAAAAAAAAAATTTTACTATTTAGTTTATTAAAAAAAACCGAACTAGCTATTATTTTCGATCACTGGTTCAAATATTTTATATACCTCTTCTTTTTTTAACCGACTTCAAGAAAAGGAGGAGGTTATCAATTCGTCGGAATATTTTTTATTTATTTTTTGTATATATGTTACCGCATAACTTTGGACCACGTCAACCGATTTCGAAGATTCTTTTTGCATCAGAAAGGTAGTGTCTCAGAGGTGGTCCCATACTAATCCAATGGTTTCGATCCATTCTTTGGATCATGAAAAAATTAACGGTACTCCTAAATTTTTATATGAGAATTGAAGTCGGTTTTGGTTTTTGCTTAAACATTACTTGTTTTTAATTATGTATATATGATCTAAAAAGTATCGCAAACATTTTCTATATTAACTAAAACACCCTTTAAGAGACATAGTAGGGGTATTCTCTGAGTCTTGCAAATCCCTTGCAAGGCGCACCGTTTGCAAAGCTGTCCCATACGAAAACCAGTTTTTACCGTGCCATCTGTGCACCGTGCAACGCCTTTGCAAGACTCAGAGAATACCCCTAGTGTATAATTTTTCTCACACATTTTCTATGTACGAAAAAAAGCAACGAACTTTAATTCATACAAAGTCAGGTACATATTAATAAAATATTTGTTGGCCTTTAAAATGCAAATATTGCTCATACACAAATTCCATATTCATTCAAGCACACATGTATAGTACATACTAACATACATTTTCATCAAACACACACTTGCGTACGTACCTCCAATTGCCTGCACTGTGAGGCGCATTCCATGAATAATTAAATGCACCACACTTAAGGACAATTATTTCCGCAAACAGACATATGTATGTATTAAAATTTTATTTAATCGATAAAGAAATATACATATAAAAGTTTCTACAATGTACATAAAATCTGCCTACATAACCAGTTCGCCCATATTTAAATATTGGAACAAATTGACTAACTAATAAATATACGATTTCTTCCAGAAGATTTCTTTAGCTAGAGATGCATTCTAACAATTCTCATTTTGTTGAGTCATATAATTGTAGGATTTTAGGAATAATGTCGTTTATCAAAATTTTTACTCTGACAGGCCCCTTAATTTAAGCGGAATTTACATGAGGTATCCGTGTACTCTCGGCCTTTGGAAGGAAATCGGCTACTCGGCCCAGTTCCAAGCGGTTTTTTGTGTGCTTAAAACACATTTCAGCAAAAATAGGCGTTAGTACAAGGTTTTTTAATGTGGAAACATCTGTGTACAGTTCGGCATAGCATTAGGCTATTCAGTTCCGTGTGTAGATCCATATACATCCAGGTTATTTAGGTTAGAAATTAAACATTAATTTCATTTAATTCATTTTGCCGAGATCAGTTCAGGGTACAGTTCATGACTACTTCAGATCTATTTCGTGACTGGTTTCGAACTTGCTTCAAATGTTTTTGAACTAACCCCAAAGTGGTTCTGAAAAAGTTGTGAACTTGTCCCCAAATGAGCTCGAAGAAGTCTTGAAACGCTTCCGAAATGGTTCCTTATTAGTCCCAAAATGTCCACGAACTAGGTTCGAAATCATCTAGAACTAGTCCCGAAATGTCTCTGAATAGGTCCCGAATGGGAACTAGTCGTGGACTAATCCCGAAATGGTCCAGAAACAGGCCTGAATTAATCCAGAAATGTTTGCTTGTGTACATAAAAGGCACTAACAAATTTTCTACTATTTGAACGTAAATTTTAACCATACCGAAAGCTAAGATGTTTACACATCAAAAAAAACTTCAAAACTTACTTGTGTACCCGCATGAAATTGAATTTCAAAAACTAAAAAATATTCCAAATGTTAGTCAGAGTTATAAGAAATCCGACTGCCACATTTCATCAAAACCGTGCAGCCGTTGCATGTTTGCATGTTTTTATTTTCATCGAATTTCAGATCACCCTATACCGATGAAAAAAGTTCTTAATTTAAAAATCAAAATATATCATACATACATCTACAGGCTAATGTCTCTAATTTGACCTCATTTTTGAAATTCTTTTCCAAAAGTATTTTTAAACTAATATCTGCTTAAATATCTTTCGTCTGACATTGTGATAAACATGTATTTCAATAAACTGATAAACTAATTCGAGTTTGAATGTTCGAACAAATGGCAACCCTCCTAAATAAAGGTCAGGAATAAATCCCTTTCCAACCCATTTCGATTTACACCCATCTTACAGAATAATTTGAATGTAAATTTTTAAACACGTGGCAACTCTATTCAAACATTCGAAATGCTCAAACTAATGATTTCTTAAAATTGTTTCGTTTGAATTAGTTAATTGAGTTCCTTTAAAACAGGTGGCAGCCCTCTTCGAAAGTATTTTCAGCGTTAACTCTCCTTCGCCAGAAGTTGCGATACATACATATTTTTATTATTGGATGAATTAAGTGGAATTTTAATTTTTGAACATGTGGCAACCCCACTAAATACAGTTCAGAAAAAAAAAAATTTTCAAACCCCCTTCGATTGATACCTATATTTTAATAATTCATTTAACTGTTTAAATAATTTGAATTTAACTTTCTAAACAGGTGGCAACCCTCTTCGAAAGTATTTTCAGCGTTAACTCTCCTTCGCCAGAAGTTGCGATACATACATATTTTTATTATTGGATGAATTAAGTGGAATTTTAATTTTTGAACATGTGGCAACCCCACTAAATACAGTTCAGAAAAAAAAAAATTTTCAAACCCCCTTCGATTGATACCTATATTTTAATAATTCATTTAACTGTTTAAATAATTTGAATTTAACTTTCTAAACAGGTGGCAACCTTCCTCCAACCCCTCAAAAATATTCTTAGCGTTCAAAATAAAGATTTCTTAACACTCCTTCGTTTGACATTCATATTTTGATATTTCGTGTAACTAAATTCGACATTTCAAGCAGGTGGCAACCCTCTTCGAAATATTTGCAAACTACTGTCTGAAACCCCTTTCGTTTGACACCCCCATGGTGATACATATTTTTCTTACCTAATATGATTTTTTAAACAGGTGACAACCCTCCTATAGTTAAGTTAAGAAACGAAGCTTTTCAAACCCATTTCGATTGATACCTACATTGTAATGATTGATATATTTTTTTTTATAATTTTAATGTAATTTTTTGAAATGTGACAACTCTTTTAAAAAAAGTAAAACCTCATTGCATATCTGCAGTTAATGCATTTTGCTTTGGCGCCTCATTTTGGAAAATCGAACGAACGGTGCCGATTTGATGCCATTGATTATTAAATAATTTGAATTTAATCTTTCAACAGGTGGCAACTCTTTTGGCGTAGAACACGTCTTACGTTTCGATATGGAGGCTAGGCTCAAATGTTATAGTTGCAATTTCTAGAGCTTTACGAGAACTAATAAAGCGATTTGAAGGAGAGGTGTGGCTTCAAAGATAAAATTCCAAACCGATCGACAGATTCATTTTTGTAAGAAACCATTTTGGTTTCTGTCGAAGAAACAACGGTAAATATTGGCTTATTTTGGGGTCAATTTTGAGCCTTTAAAGTGCTCTTACTTACGATTTGCAGGTTAAACTTACATTTTCGGGATATAGGTTCTTTGGAGCAATAGAAATATTATCGTGTACAAAATTGTTGAAGAAATTTGCAAATTTTTTATATTTTCAAAATGCTCGAGAACCGCTCGAATGATTTTGTTCTTATTTTCTTTAATCAAAAATTCAAGACTTTTCCTTTCATGAGGATGAGGATACCGATAAAAGTAAAGATGAAAATAGAGGAAGAAAGATTAAAATAAAGGTAATTATAGAGAAAAGGATATAAACCATCGAAATTTTATCGGTTTTGTTATCGATCTTTTTTATCGATTTTGTTATCTATTTAGTTTTCGATTTTTCTATCGATATTGTTATCGATTTTGTTATCGATATTTTTATCGATTTTGTTATCTATTTAGTTTTCGATTTTTCTATCGATATTATTATCCTTTTTATTATCGATATTTTTATCGATTTTGTTATCGATATTTTTACCGATGTTTTTATCGATTTTGATGTCGATATTATTATCGCTTTTGTTATCGATATTTTTTTCTTCGTGTGTGCTTTCGTTTTTGACTTGGATGTGCTCTTAACCATACCACGTATTCTACGTTTAAATTTAGCGGCGGATTATCGGAGACACGATACAGCCTGCAGACCAAGACGAAGGTGCTGGACTCTTCCTTTTTTTAAAACCAGTTTACACATCTACAGACCAAGCGCTTTAATTTGACATCTCATTTTTGAAAATCGGGCGAACTGTACAGATCTTTTATACTGAACTAGCAATTCCTTCGGGTATTATATGTACATATATCTGTGTTCATATGGAATAGCAGCTTATGTTGAAAAGCTGGCTTTAGTAGAATGCGACATTCGCAGCATACGATTGCGAATGACTCACCGGCGCCGAGGCCGTTGAAGAACTTTTGGCAAATAAACGTGCAAGAAATATTTCCGATACTAGCAAGTCAATATTCTTATTAAGTTTCATAAAAAAATTCCTTGTCGTTTAAAGGACAAAGGGAATATTGAATTATACTAAAGCCAGCTTCTCGACATAAGTTACTATTCCATACGAATCCAGATATATAGATGAGTGTGATGCTAATGATGCGACCGCTGTTAAGAAAAAACCTTTTCTCCATATTTTTTGGCGATGTTACTTTGACCAGTGCTTGAAACCTGGACATGCGGAGTAGAAGCGCGCACTGCTTACCACTAAACCAGGTACACTTATGTACTTGAAAAGACATAGACTTCTTAAACGGCCTAGGACCTATTTATTTTATGTCCTTGGCTGCTCTGAAAGCTAATTTCATCATTCCTTTGTTGATGTTATCGAGAAAGTTTTCTTGTATTTGATAAAAGTATTTTAGTTTAAGCCAAAAAAAAAAATAAAAATTAACCAATCGTCAGTATCATTTACTCAGTTTGCATCGATGCACAAATCTTAAGTATCAATTCCGGCTCAAACGATCAACTGCAAGTACATTCTAATGGTTGTGATAAAATGTGCAAAAGAGGTAATAAAATTTGTGCTTCTTTTAGGAAACTATCTTTTCGCAAGTTGCAAAGAGACCAGCAAAATATTCTTTTAAAGAAATGAATTGGATTTTGAACTGTCAGATGCACGCTTCACTTGCATTCCAACATTAGTAGGAGGAGCGTCACTCGCAGACGCACTCAAATAAATTGTGTTCTGCGAAAATATATGTAACAGTATTCGCTGACCAACTCATGTGCATTTAATTGCAACAAAGAAAGCAGCTAAACTCAGAAAAACGTACTAACACTTCAGCGCTCACTACACGGCAAGTCATCCCCCATAAATACTCCACATTTCTCATTCCACTAACAATACTTCAAATACGTATTTGCCGCGTCCCCTCATTCACCCATTCGCAATCTCTCGCCTTTTCTTAGTACCTCAATCTCAGCGGTAATGCACTTCGTCTGCTGGCCATCTCCAGCTTCGACAAGCTCATCAATCTGGAAGCGATCGACCTGTCCGCCAACAATTTGACACAACTACCCGTTGGCCTCTTCGATGCATCCTCCCAACTGCAGCGCATCAATTTATCACGTAATGCACTGCCGGACATACCTGGCCAACTCTTCGACCCGCTACCATATCTGCGTTCGTTGGACATGTCACAGAATCAATTGTCGTCCGGCGCATTCATCGCTCATCTCTCGCCGCTATTGCCGAGTTCCACACTCACATTGGATTTAAGTGAGAATCACTTAACGCGACTTGATACCGATGCCATGGATGCGTTGCACGTCTGCAGCGGGCGTGTTGAGTTGGCCGGCAACTGGTGGCATTGCCAGTGGCTCATCGTTGAATTGGTGCGCGCGCCCGCCCACTTTCACTTTGGACGCAACTATACACTCGCGTCGACATGGAGTGCGGCGTTGCTAAACGTGAGTGGCATTGATTGCTATGATGCCGAGCGTAAGCGCAGTATTGTGGTGCTTGATGCGGGGCATTTGTGGGAGCGACGTCATGGTGTGAGCGGCGATGTGGACTATAAGGTAAGTGCAATAAAAATGCTAATTGTATGGCTATTGAGCATGGTGCATTGCTTGGTGTCTGTTTGTGTGTGCTGATATGTATTTAATTTGTGCTGTGCTTCATAGCAGACGTTCGTCGAGCCTGCGATGCCAACGCCCCCACCGCTGATGTGGCCGCGTGTGCGCATGGACCGCTTTGACTCGCGCTCGATTATCATATGGATGTTGATTTCTATTGGTTTGGCGTTTACCGGACTGCGTATAGCGCGTCAGTTGATCGATAGACGGGAGCAAGGCAGACGCCTGAAAAAATTGCGCGAAATGGTATGTTGAGTGCATATACGAGTACATATTTTCCACATTGTGTGATTATTGAATTGATTTTGCAGAAGGCTGATGAGCTGATGAAATTGACTGCGAAAGAGGCGGAGGCAAATGCATAGGGTGATTGGAGTTTTACGAGTTTTTAGGTTAGCGCTCGATTTATTGATTTTGAGCAGTTTAGTTTGTAATCCGTAATAAAATATTACAAATAAATTTAAAAAAACCTTAAACTGTAGATGCCATTTTTGTACTTTAAACACAAAAAGTGGATAAAGCTCAACCAAGCGTTAATATTGACACGACTTCAGCATAATTCAAATAACTAAATATGTATGTGTGTATTGAGCGGAGGGATGCTAGGTATTGTTGCGAAAGACTACCAAGTCAACGGCTGGTCCACGGCAAGGCTAAGCGGCGGGCGGTAAGGTATCAAAACGATGTATTCGACAAATGACTCTAGACTAAATAGACTACAGCCATGAGATCGGCTATCCAAAGGGAGTAATATACTAAACGCATTGCTTCCGACAAGGTAATGAATAGACATCGGAGTTTTGGTATAACAAGAGTAAAGCTATGTACCTATGCATGTTTCTTGGGGAAAGAGTGAGGCAAGAGGCTGTGGAATAACAGGTGTTGAAATTCCTTGGTCACATACACGAAATAATGGCAATTTTTTTCTTGCCCGTTTTCTTGGGAGCTGCATACTGACCTTTATCCAAAAGCTAACTGGTAGCTAACAAGCCGTAAATAAATACCTACTTAATAAAAAACGCAAAAAAAAAACAAAAATGTGAGATAAGGTTTTTCTAAATATTACCTTGTTTATACCGACACATAAAGCTCTTTAACCCAGTTCGCTGTGATTCAAAACGGATACATAAAACAAATTTCAATGAGCTCAGAAATTCAGGAGTGTATTGACTCGAATTTGTCTTCAAATCGGTTTTTTATTTCTCACATCACACTATGGTCTGGCGACTACTGTTTGCTGGCCAAGAGGCGAGAAGTAACCAAATTGATTTGAAACTTAGCGTTTGGGGGTTTCGAGGTCACTGATTTCGAATATAATGTCAGATTTTCGAAATTCAAAATGGCAGATCCAATATTGCGACCAAATTTTATACTTATTTCCCTTTTATCAAAAACTTATACATAAGCGGGGTTTTCAAGGTCGCTGATTACGAATTGCTGATGTACGATTTTCCGAAGTTAAAGCCGAAGCGCATCCAAAATGACGACCAAATTTTATAATTTTTTCCTCTTCAGCAAAAACGTATATCAAAGGGGAGTAATCGAGGGCGCTGAATTCGAATCTGATAGCAGATATTTTAAATTCAAAATGCAGGATTCAATATGGCTACCAAATTTTATAATCTTTTCTTTTTCACCAAAAAAGTTATATATAAAGGGGGTGTTTGAATTCGATGATTTAAAATCTGAGGTCAGATTTTTTTAAATTGAAAATGGCGGATCCAATATGGCTTTATCGGATAAAATTTTAATTTAAAAAATTTATTTAGTTTTTGCTATATATTTTTTTCTCATATATAAACTTTTTCCTTTAGATATAAGCTTATATTTGTATTTATTTGAAAGTACACATGCACAATAAGTATATAACTAATAATTAGGCGAGATATAGAGTTGAAAAAAATAACGTCAAGAAGTTCTTTTCGTTAACTCTAAATTTACTCCTTAATTACCCTACGCAGCTTTGTAGCCCATTGAATTTTGCTATAAATTTTGCAAATTCGAAGATGGAACTTGTTGATTTTTTGTACTTTTTTTTGTGCAGATGTTGCTCATTTTCTTCTCCATTGCGCGAACTTATAGTTTGTACTTTTCAAAATTTTTGTTGATTTTTTTTTATTTAATTTTATTTTATGAAGTAAATTTTTGGCATAACTATAGGCATTTCAGCTAGAATATTTTGCAAGGTAATGCGTTGTGACTAAAAATTACTCATACGATAATTTCGCGATATGTACAGGTAATTCGGGAGTGCAAAATTTTTATTAATATTTGCACAAAGTTTGGAACTTTTTTTGGACTTTTTGTTATAGTATTACCCATAATTTTATATATAGCTAGTTTTGAGAGGCTTCCTGGAGGACTCCTGTAGTCGGAGAAGAAACAGAGGTTGGTATTTCCTCTCTCAAATTGGAAGGGTGGAATGTGCCAAGCCCTTTCATTTCCTTTGTACCAGCCTTGAATTCAAATTTCTTTAAAGTTTTATAGATTTTCTTCAAGCGTGCCGATCGAGAGACCGGGCTCGAGTCCTGACGCAGCGGATTATTTTTCTGTGTTTTTATCTGAATTTTTTTCTTTTTTAAGTTATTATTTTTAAACAGATAGGTGTATATATTTCTTAATTTAATCTAATTCTTAGCAACGTATTTAATGTATTTTTTTAATCTTTTATTTACTTTGATTTGGTGTTTATTGTTTTAAAAATAATTTTTTTTTTCAATTTCATAAGTTTTTAAGTTAATTTTTTTTTAATATCTTTCAGCCAATTTCACGAAAGCAATTTAAGCGAAAAATGATTTTAATTTTATATGGAAATTGGCAGAAAAGAAAAAATTATTTTCCATTTAAATTGCTGGGGAAACCGGCTTTTAGATTTTATTGTGTAAGAGAGAAAAAAAATCTTTTTTTTTTAATTTCAAGTACCCTTTAGAAATTTATTTTTTCTTCATTTAGTTTAGATTTTATTGTTTTAAAAAGAAAAATATTTTTTTTTATTTTAGTTTAGGGATGTTATAAAATTTTCTTTAACTGTTTTTTGTCTTATTTTAAATAAAAATATTTTTAATCTATTTAAATTTTTTTCGTATTATTTCCTTCTTTTTGATTAATTTTTTTTTCTATTTTAATTTTCTTTCATTTATAAATTTTTATTGTTTGAAAAAGAAAAAAACACAAATTTTTTAATTTAATTTAATTTTTAAAAAAACTTATTGTTGAAAGGCGAGCAGCATAATGCTAAGACCTCTTCGTTAGCAGATCTTTCAATTAGTCTTTCGAAAGACAGTAAAGAACTTTCAAGAGAGTTGACAGAATTGACAATTGTCTACGAAAAACATGACTACAAATCTAATAGTTTTTCTAGCATTTATTTTTGTTTTAATAATTTGGCAAAGAATTGCTCGATATACGCTATTTAACCTATTTTTTATCAGTTCATTTGTTGAAAGTGTTCAGAAATCCGAGATGAAATTTGCAAACATAAACAACCTACTTATAGATGCGATCTATAATAGCAGCATATTTTTGTAAAATTATTTTACGACGCGATTTCAGCGTGGGACCCAATTCGCCAGTTGGCACTGAAAAATCGTGTGGGAGTATGGCGAATTTTTGTACTTTTTGGGCGTTCGATAATGAACGTTGATTTGCGCGTTTCAGCGCCTCCTCTATAGCCGCCACAATCTTCGCATCAGGCTGCACCAACAAAGTGGTGTCATCGTACTCGCTAAGGTCCGCTGGTATATTTAAAACCTCTGACAAACGTGTATAGTTGAAACCCAGTTCTTGAAGCCAAGCAAAAGCATCGGGATGAAGTATGTCCAAAGGCATGCCGGTTGTCGAATCCATATCGGTCTGTAGAAGGATGAAGTGTTTTTATGAATTAGATTTTTTATAAAGCGCGATTTATAGACGCACCTTCAGTGTTAACAAAATCGATAGATATTTGCGTTGATCTCCAACGAGCAGCGCATTGCTCACGCATGGCAATTCTGCTTTTACTAAATTTTCGACATGCACTGGTGGTATGTTTTCGCCGCCTGCAGTGATGACCAACTCCTTGATGCGGCCAGTTATTGTCAGATTTCCAACGGAGTCTAGATACCCCAGATCGCCGGTTAAGAGCCAGCCATCTTCTGTGAGTATTTCAAGGGTCTTCTCCAACTCATTAAGGTAGCCCATCATGGTCGAGCGACTGCGAAGGCAAACCTAAGAAATACACATTCGACATTCCTTCGAGCTTTTGTTCGACGACTTGACTCACCTCACCATGCCCGTCTTCATTTGGTTTGTAGATTTTTATTTCCACGCCGTCTAAGGCTTTTCCGCAGCTGTACAAATTACCGTAGTCTAAATTCAAGACCGCAGCGCCACCCATTTCAGAGATTCCATAAGCCTCACAAAGCGGCATGTCCAGGCTAGTGAAAAATTTTTTCAATTCAGTTGTCACTGGTGCACCACCCACTATAATCCAGCTACATTGATCGAGGCCCAACGCATACTTGACTTGGTGTGTTAGCTTTGATGCCAACCACAATTTAAAAGAGTGCGTTGAATGGCTGCTGTAAAGTAAATTCTATATCAGCACCAATATTTTGAGAGAGAAATAATACTTACGGCTTATCGCTTTTACTCAGATAATGATCCAAAGTCACTTCTCGCGCCCAATCTAATGTGTAACGTGAAAATCTCGACGAGTTCGCTGTGACTTGCTTCAACTTTTCCTGCATCTTCTCGAAAACTCGTGGTACGCCGAACATGGACGAGGGACGCGCTTTGGCAAATGTTTTCGTCAACGAACCTTTGAGTGCGTCTTGATCGGCAAAGTAGATGCAAGAGCCCATCTCTAAACCCCGATAGACATCGAAAATCTGGGCGGCAATATGATTCAAAGGCAGGTAGGAGACGGATCTCTCGCCGGCTTTGCTGAAGTGACTGACAGAAGAAGCTACAAATTTGGCATTCATAATGACAGAGTCGTGAGAGAGCATTGTAGCTTTCGGAAAGCCTGTAGTACCAGACTGCAAAGATTTAAAATTAGTTATTTAGAATTTCGGACTGCAAGTTCGTACAATTTTTTTAAAGCGTAAGAAAGTATAAAATTTTTTACCGTAAAAATCAGAATCGCACACTCATTAGCGCCCACAGCGCGCTCACGTTGCGCCAGCTCCTCGCGCAACTGATCATCGTACTCCAGCGCTATCACATCAGTCCAGCGATAGTAACCCTCCTCCTTACCCACGAAATTCTCAAATGGGCCATGCAGCTGTATGACGGCACGCAAAAGTGGCAATCTCTCCTTCACCTCGCGCACTTTTGCCATTTGTTTGGCTTCATCCACAACACAAACGGTAGCCTGGGAGGTTTCCAGCGCATGCTGTACCGCTTCCGGCGAACTGCTCGGATAAATACCGGCCACAATGCCATTAGCGCGCAACGCAGCAATCTCTGCATAATACCATTCGGGACAATTGAAAGCCAGCATGCCAATGGATGAGCGTGGTTGTAGGCCAACATGCAAGAGCATGAGCGCTGTCTGCTCCACATGACGTTCGTATTCTGCGTAGGTGACAGTAGCTGAAGTAGCGTTGGGATCTAAGGGCTCACTGGCGTAGACAAGCGCAGGTAGGTCGGCATAACGTGTGCAGCGATCGTGAAAAAAAATGTGGTATGCTCTGTGGTTCAGTGGCAGCGACACCCTGTTTGCCGATGCGCAGTTTGACCGGTTCGTAGAGCGATGTGGAAATATAGCTGCTGGCGGGCTTAACAGAATTCACACAAGTGGCGACATCCGAGCTTTCGTTCATCATTTTGTTGAGATTGTAATTGTTCCTATTTTGGGGTTGTTAGTTGCTATCGGCTGTGTAAATTTTTGTGTTGAGAACCAACACAAAAGGAAATTAATTTCTAATAATTAACTAAAATCTGATAAGCACTTTGATTTTTCTAAAAAAAAATGATTTTTTATTACTTTTAATTACTCGGAATTGCTTCTAGAATTCCATGGCAACTAAATAAGGTCCACGTAAATACGGCAAACTCACTCTATTCTACCAGACAGATCGATTCTTACTAAGTATCGGGGCAAAATGGAAAATTAGAAAATTAGTGATGTAACATGTTGCCCAAACTAAGGATAAATTTACCGATTCCTCAGTTAATATTCTGGCAAAGGGATCTCTACCATACATTTATAACTCTTCTAATTTGGAAATAAGATATAGAAAGACTCTAAATAAGTTGGCCGCGATATTTCCGACATGTATAATGCAGTCGGTTACGTGTAGTTTGGTAGCAGCCGTACGAGGGGGGAAGTGAAGTTAGAAAAAGGGCTGCATAAAATTAAATTTTTCGGGCAGCTGATGTCCATTCCAAAGAGTTTGTCGAAAGTGTTGATGAAATACGAAACGAGTTATATAACCCTTTATCTAGCGAAATCTGGCCAGCTGTGAAGGAAATGCCTAGATGAGGCCCCCTCGTCGTACTGCGGTAAAAGGGATACGTAACGCTATTAAGTCGTACCGCATTGGTGCCTAAAGGACAGTATTTGGGCAGGACACCTATGGACTTCGCCACTTTGCATCTCAAAATTTCCATGCATTACTCGCTGAGATGACTGTTAGCACATCTATCTATCTGGCAGTAGGCCAAAAGTTACAACAGGAAATCCTCTGCCCAGCGAATTTATCAGCCATGCAATTGCCTATAATTTCACAGTGTCCTGGAACCCAAATCAAATGGATTTAAAGATAATTTGTGGTGATCGAGAGGGAGGTCTTGCCTTCGCCTAACAGTTTGTATGTATGTACCATGAGCGATCCTAGGCCCAGATTTTGGCATGACTATCTGAGTAGATATTTGCCTTCTAGTCGGCTATACACTAGATTTTGACAGAAAACAACTCCTCCAACTAAGCCACCGAAATAAATAAATAGAAATTGTATTTATTAAAGCAATAAACATATGGAAAGAAAGAAAAAGCTAAGCTAACGCCCTAGCTACCCAGCTAGCAAAATTGCCAGAAATCTGTTAGATATCCGTCAGACTCGACGGCAAAAAAGTGAGAAATCTGTATGATTTTAGCCGATATCGGTCAGAGAGGCGTGTGGAGAGGTTGACAGGAAGTCTAGCCGACACAACGTAGGAAATTCCGACTTAATTACCGTCGATTCTGACGGATATCTAACAGATGTCTGCCCAAATAACCATGGAAAATAAGAATTATAAGACGTGTATGCCCGAAATCGGAGATAATTCGATCAGACATATCGGATAAGGAAATAAATCAAATTCTCCAGATATTTCGCCCAGAAATCTGTGCGAAACCTGTAAGACTTCTGCTCTAAATAGTCAACTTTTTATTCCGACTTGTCTGATATCAGAAATTGTAGGGTAAATGTGCTAGCTGGGTACTTAAAACCCACTTTGCTAGCCTAAAATTGAATTTGCCAAAAATCTGTACACTCGAAATCTTTCTAAGAAATCTAGTAAAAACATCAAATTGGTTTAAGAAACCTTGTTGCACAAAGTTTAAGACTTGGATTTATAGAATATTTGTTAAAGGACCAACTATGTTTTTTATAAAAAAAAAACAATTAAAATCAAATTATAATAAAATAAAAACATAGTCAAAACTTGCTAATGTGTGGGTGTTGCATAGTTATGATACTTATTCATTAAAGAATCATCTGCTATATTTAATTATTTTAATATATATAATATATTATATAATTCGAACTACATACATATATAAATACAACCGAACTTTAAATAACTAGTGTCTTACGGAAACACTAATAAACTTTTAACAAATTTGTAATCGTCATAAGAATAATTTTTGTACAAAAAAATTTCATATATGAAGGGTTAAGATTTTTTAAAATCTTCATCTGCCACATTGCATCCGTAATTTTTAGTTTTTGGTAAACGACTTTTGATTTGTACTTATTCAGCGACCCAGAAACTCCCCATATACCCAGCTTCATAGAAGTCTATTAGTTCTTTAACATTTTTTGCCCGCCATATTGGATCCGCCATTTTGAATTTTCGGTAAGTGACTTCAGATTCGTAATCAGCGACCCGCAAATCCACTAGATAAGAAGTGGTGTAAAAATCCATGAAACAGCATTTGTTTAAATAGTTTCGTTCAGCTACAAATTGCGATCCGAACCACTGTGCGTTCTACCTTCCCAACTAAAGTAAAATACTTTTCTAGTCAATGGCTAGATTATAGTTTTGGATAAAGACCCTTTCTCTTCCCCACAGCGCTTTCACAGTATTATAAAGCAACTTATTATTTTATTTTTTACTCGATCTTCAATATACTTTCAATGTACAAACATACATATCTATCAGAGAACACAAGTGAAACGCCCCCGATCGAGGGAATCAGTGCAAAAGGGGCTTTATATTTCCAGGTGAAAAGAGCTCCGTATTTACAGAATTAGCAGCAAGTCGTCGGCAGCTAGCAATTTAGCTTCCCCTGCATAAAATCCTACAGAGTGTCTTAAAGATTTCCTCTGGCGATAAGTTGCACGTCGTCAGCGCAGACAATAATCCAACAATCGCTCCCTTTCAGGTCCTCTAGAACGTCGTTTACTACGGCGATGCAGGGAAAGGGTTAGATAATGCCTCGTCGTTACAGGGTACCACTACCGACTCTGATACGATCGAGGCTTTTTCTATCACCAATTAGGTAGCAAATTATTAAGAGCCCCCTCGATATCAGAAAATTTTTAACTACAAATTCTTTATTCTTAAAGCCTGATCTCTTTGGGCATGAATGCAACTGATGGTATACAAGATTGTGCCAATCGAGATGAGAGGAACCGGGTGTAACATCATCAAATTGACACAATGAGGGTGTAAAGCATAATTTTGAATAGTTAAGAAGAGGAACAAGCGAACATGTGATGCCAATCTTCAGCCACTTAAATTTGATCGTATATTCGGTAAAATAACATTATTTTAGATTTCTAGTTTAGGAATGCCGATAGTGTCCTTCCTTTATGAAAGGGCAAACACATAATTCAAAGCGAAGGTTTGCTTTTAACTGCTTGGAGAAATTCCTTTGAAGGCCAATTTTAATAGAAAAGATTGCTTGATTTCAGTTCCAAAGTAGATATGAACAAGAGGTAAATAGTCCACCAACTACCAAAAATTCATATTTTCTTTTTAAGTACGTTTATAAATAGATAAATAAAAAATCGACAAAAAGGAGATTAGCGGTCCGTATAAGGCGCCACCTTTGTTTCGCTGCATCGTGGATTTAGATCAAATGGTAGGTGGGGGCGCGCTGGAAACTTTTTCCAACAGAACTGTGCGATAAGATTTACTTTCACTGATCTTTTTTCTTATTTTCAGAAATCTTTTACACTAATAAATCAATCTGCTAAATGGTGCTACTATTTTTGTTTTCAGATAATAAATTTTTAGAGCCACTAAAAACAACTCGAGTGCCACAAAGTGCAATAACTGAAGCTTCATTTAGTTTTTTTTTAATTTTCACTTTTGTTTCACTTCCTTACGTATGTGTATATGTATATAGAATTATGATCCTTTATATTACTTTAATTAACACGCGCGCAACCGCAATGTTCGGCAATTGAAAATGTTTTGAAACCTAAAATCAGGGCGAACGATTACTTATTAGTTAATGTCAGAACTGCTAGCGCATACTGATTACATTCTATAAGAGTTTATCAGTTAGGCTGGACAAAAAAAAAATACAAACATATGCACATACATACATGCATAGATGCGTAAAAAAAAATAAAAAATAAATATAATCATAACTTTTTGCTTTTTTCGTTTAAATACAAATCTCATTTAGCATCAATGTTTGGAGCCAAGTGTGTAGTGCGTAGCAAAATAGTCTGCGAAGGACAAGAGTACAAAACACACAGCTCTTATCAGTGGCAACAACAACGGGTGGCTAACACTAGGAGTATTGTTGTTGCTCTTCTTACGTCAATTCTTATTCAAGCATCATGTTCAGTGATAAGACAACGATTTACGAGTGCATAGATCTTTGAATAGGCTCAATAATATTGTGGTCGAAGGTTCGTATGGCTGGTATCAATTCAAAAAAAAAAAAAAATTGATTATAATGTCAAAGACTTCTATGAATTATAAATACATACATATGTACATACATCGGTTCTTTGGCCGCCCCACATTGGGAACAGTATTGCCACTCAGTCATGTATGTTTCCTACCAAAAAACCTCAAAATCTACGAAAAATAAAGCCATTCTGTGAACCAAAAGCGCTTCGCAAAAAAATGGGCCGCCCAACAGTCTGCCACCAAGACTCCATCGATGTTTGATTCCTCTCTCCGTAACTAACTAGAAAGTGAATTTTGAATTTTTAGTTATAGCTTTTTTATTTCATTTCAACTTAACGCCGTTTTAATTTAAACCCGTTTGCCGACCTTTGAAGCGCATCCGCTTTTGGATTAGGTGTCCGCTTTGAAGGCATATTCAAACCGGGTTTTGAAGACCGCATGCTCTAAGCAAAGATAAAAGATAAAAAATCTCCATATCTTTTGCTTTTCCGACCCAAAAAATTATTTTGTCTTAAAATTTTGTGTATATAGAATTATGTACTTGGAAAATAAACTTTTGATGTTTTTGAAAATCCAATAAAATTCGAATGTGCATGGAAGTACGAAAGCTACCCCTTGGAGTCCATGGTCAGGTTAGCCCTTCATATTCTGTAGCTTGTAAAAAAAAAAAAAACGTAATACTCATTTGCAATAACTTCAAAAAAGACTTTCTTCTCTTCCAAAAAAAAAACTTTGCGAAAGAAGGTGATATGCAAATACATATTTTGTCGCAATTCACAATAAGAACTAAACTTTTTGATTTCGGTCCTAAAATAGCCTCGCTAAATTCTAGAGGATTCTTTGATAAAAAAAAATAAAAATGTAGAAAAAATGTGGTTAACGAAGGAAACTCGTAAATAAACCGGTTTTCCATACAAAATTAAGTAAACTTACGAGGTTTACGTGGTTACGAGGCATTTAAGCGTTTTTATGAATAGCCATAATAAGTTTTGTGAGAACAGGTACCTTTTATAAAAATCAATGAACGATTTCGGAAGTTATGAATTTTCTAAAGTTTTTTACCAGAATAACATCGATGATATTTCACCGAAAATCTGAATCTGTTGGATTAGATTAACTTTGAGGTTTCAAGAGTTTATCTCGGCCTTTCATTACAGTCGGGAAAATGTTTAATTTGTCTCTTTATAAAAAATGTCATAACTTCATAATTTTTGTATTGATCTGAAAGAATTGTACCCAGTTTTGCGAAGTAATACTAAACGAAACTATTTGCTTTTGAAATTTTGGCAAATGATGTTGTAGAAGTAAAAAAAAAAATAATAAAACCTGGTGTAAATTTCAGATTTATTCCAAAAGGTATCCACATGCAGAATTCCACTGTACTCACAAAAATTATTATTATTTTGATTGTTATTATATATATATGTATACATATTATATATGTACATATATATTATATACATATTATATTATATATATTATTATTCTTAAGTGAAAAAATAAAATTCAAATATTAATTATTATCTTTAATCTTTATTGGTTAAACTCGAAAAATAAAAACCATTGTAAATTACAGTAGGACGTACGAACACAAATACATCAATATAGCTAAAACTGTTTTACGACGGTTACAACTTATTGATTTAAAAAAAAAATAAAAATTATTATTATCCGTCCCTGCACCTACCATTAACGTAACTTTCACATATAATTTCTTAGGTCATTATCGGTAAAAATTATCGAAAACAATTTAAATTTAATCTAAGGTTTACCAATCCCACCCGGGTGACCTTTCAGAATTTGATTTCGTGATTACTCAAGACGATTTGTTCCAACCTAAAAATGCTTTCTGCTCACTGAACAAAATTTCGAACTCATTCAGAAAATTAAAAAAATAATAATTTTTTTATTCAAATTACTACTTTTATAAACTTTTTCATTTTATATATATACGCCGTTTACCGGTACCCACCCATGATTCAATAATAAAAGTTTTCTCGCTCCCTCTTGACAAAATCGGCTCCCTTAGCAAGGCACTGTGTGTGGGTTCGTGTGTGTGTGCAAAGCTTTTGTAGGGGAGCTAAGGGAGTGTCAAAACTCTAATGTCACTAGTGAGCAAACCTTTAATTATTGAATCATGGTACCCACTCTTTTATGAAAGTGTAGCTCATTAACTGACAAAAACCATATCAGACAAAATTTCAAACTTTGTACGGCAATTACGAAACTAGACAAACATTAATAAAATTTATGGGCTTTTTAATTAGATTCCTTATAAACATTCTTAGTATGCAGTCCATTAAATTTTAGTAGAACAAAGTGCAAACTTTAAATAGCTCCCTGTAGGGAAACGAACTAGTGTGGAACTGGTTCGGATCTAGTGCGTTTGGAACCATGACTGGTACGCGTTAATTCTGTTTTGCATGCTAGCGACTGGCGAATTTAACATTGCGATGTCCTACGAAGTGTCCCGTTGCATCCCTTTCGCCCTAGTTCCGAACCAGTTCCAAATTCGACAGGTGAGATCTAGTTCGTTCTGCATCCCCTTTTCTTTAGTTCCAAACCAGTTCCTAATTCGACAGATGAGATCTAGTTCGATCTGCATCCATTTTTTATAGTTCCCCACCTGTTATAAATTCGTCACCTTAGATCTACATTTCTAATCAGGCTTGTCGAAACATTTCCCTTCTATAGTAAATACGATCGGTTGAAGGAAGGACAATACAATCACAAACGTTTAAACGCATTTATTAAAAATTTATAAACCACATTAGTAGTAGTAGTAGTATTAAACTTAAGTAGTTAGTAAAAAACAAAAGTGCGTTCTGCTTAAACGTAAAAATATTAGTTCACTTTGTCTTACTTGTCTAAATTAAAGCATATTGATTTTTAAGTAAATTCAGTTCTTTTTACTTCGAAAGTTTTTGTCGTACTTAACTTAAATAAGATATACAGTCAGTCAATAAAGTGTAGGTACAGTGAAGTTTTTACAACACCGGCAACTATTTTTTAAATATTTTATTTTCCCCTAATTTTTTATAAAAATATGGTTAATTCTACACCAAAAGCCCCAAAAATCAGAGTTCCAAACCGTATGCAAAATAAAAGAAAACTCTGCAAATTTCCAACCAAATTTTGCAGTTTATACTCTTTAGAAAAAAGTTAAGTACTCAGTTATTAGCCCATTCAATTTTAGTATGACAAAGTGCAAGTTTGAGGTAGCTAGGACTTACCATTAATATTTAGCAATTTTTGTTGTTGTTTGGTAAGTTCTAGCTTCCTCATACTTGCACTTCATTATACTAATATTGAATGGGCTAAAAAACTGCAATCTCAGCTTTTTTTTGTAGAGAGCGTAAATAGAAAGTGAATTACTTAAATGAAATTTTGCAGAATTTTCTTAAATTTTGCACAAGGTTTGGAACTCTGATTTTTGGGGATTTTGTTGTAGAATTGACCATATTTTTATAAAAAATTACCGAAAACTAAAATATTTAAAAAATAGTTGCCTGTATTGTAAAAAATTCGTTGTACCTAAACTTTATTGACTGACTGTATTAAGGTAGCTGTGCTGGATTGCATAAAAAAAAAATTAATTTGTCTTTTCTTAAAAAAAGGTAGCTCTGGTAGCTTGCATTTTTAAATCAATTTAGTGAGAAAGTGGTAATTATTTTGACACTTTTTTTAAATGACTCTTTTTCCGCAACTGCATTGCCTTTCTCAATTGTCCTTCAGGATCTTGGCCTTTGTTTATGGAATTACTAAGTATAATGATTTATAAGCAACTCAAAAACTATACCAGCGTGATTACCGACGTATCCTTTTGAGAGATAGCCGCACCCTTATAAAAGGAATAAGATCCAAACTTTTCTGGTCAAAATTTCAGTAGGTTGCGTCTGTATGGCCTTTTCAATTTTACAAATTATCATTATTTTTAAGTGGAAAAATAATGCTTTAAATTAATGATAATCTCTGTGCGAAAAAATAAAAATAATAAAATAATCATTATTTGTAATCCCAAAAATAAAAATCAAATAATAATTATTTCCGTTTGAGCGAAAAAATAAAACTCAATAATAATTCATAAAATAATGATTAAATGCTGATTTGAATTATTTTACTCATAATGATTACCTTCCCTGCTTTTAAAATTTAAAATAAAATAGTTTAGCGAAAGTACCACATTTCACTGCTTTTGGACTGGTGCGGAACTAGTTACTATCGGACTGGATCGTTTTTGGCGAAAAAGAACTAGTACTGAAATAGAAATCTGGTTCACTAGTTCGTGTTTTCCCTACAGGTCTAGGACTTATTCTTGATTTTTGGAATTTTTTTATACCCGAGCGCACGTGTGCACAAGGGTATATTAAATTTGTTCACATAACTGTTGTTTGTAACAGCCAAAAAGGAATCAAGAAAGATGTAGACAAATGTAAACATAAATGTTCAGAATGAATATAGAAGTCCGTCCGTCCGTCCGTCTTTCCGTCCGTCCGTGTACACGATAACTCGAGTAAAAACTGAGATATCTCAACGAAATTAGGTATTTATATAGGTTGCCCTTTATCCAAGGTAGGTTGCTATTGAAAATGGTGCGAAATTGGACTGTAACCACGCCCCTTCTAATATATGTAACGGTATTTTCGAAAAATGCAAAAACTACCAGATTTCAGTAAATATTGGATCCAAATTGTTCAAAATCAGTATGTGAGGTAGAACTTTGGTACGAAATTATATTATTATGAAATTTTAGGAAAAGGGGCGTGACCACGCCCACTTATGATGAAATACTGTATCTTAGTAGCCGCTTCACCAATCCGTACCAAACTCGGTACGAGCCTTGCCTAAGGCCTAGCTAAGAAATCTGTTGAAATCCTTGAAATCGGGCAATAGCCACGCCCACCCCCCTTATAACGGTAATTTACAGAAACACGAAAACTGCAATAAATCAGCAACTACTGAAGCTAATTGACTCAGAATCGATTATTGCAATGACCACTGAGCAGAAAACTAGATTATTATACATTTTTGGATTTTGGGTGTGGCTTCGCCCACTTATGACCAACAATTTTTATCTCGGTAACCGACTTATCAATTACTATCAAACTGGGTGCATTTATGTAATAAACTTGTTACGAAAAAGCTATTCGTTGAAAATTATTCAAATCGGACTAAAATTGCACCGGCTTCCCGTATAACGGCAATTTTCGGATATACGAAAACTCCGATATTTCAATAACTGAGGACGTTCATTTGCTCCAAGTTAATACTTACAACAATCTTTTAACAATAAATAAGACTGTTATAGACTTTAAGGTAGTTCAAAGAAAGTTGGAACGACGAAAGTGGATACCTGCACCGGGTATATGAAATTCGGGTTCGTCCGAACTTATACTTCTTTACTTGTTTTATTTAGAGTATTCATCATATTGTATTTAATTGTGGATATAAATACTTTAGCAAAACTCAAAGAAAAAGTCAGCTCCCCCAGAAAGGTTAAATAGTCACCCCTTATTTTGTTTACAATTCATTTATGTAAATTAAAATTACAATGCATCAAAAGCGGGCTGAGTAATGCAATATTACAACAAACATCAGAAATACTCTGGAAAATTACGCTGTGTCATTCCGTGTCTGCACGTTGGTTGTATGGCGATAACGCATCGCTTGCGTAGGTCGGAAGATGTAAATAGATTGTAAACATGACTTGGCATTTTTATTTGAATGAAAAACGCTTACATACATATGCTGTTCTTTTGGTGCAAGCTAAAAAAAATTCAGCTGTTCGGTGTGTTGGGCGTTAATCAATTACTTTCTTAATCATCTTGTTATTTGGTTTAAATATTAATTGCAATTCAACTTTTGATTGCGCATTGTAATTAAACTTAAAATTGGACAAGGCTATTAATTTAATAGCAATTGCTTTTCTTACAAAGACTTTACTACATTATCGGCCGTCCGATGATATCTTATGCCTCCGCAAGTTGGTCGAGCTCTAAAATATTTTTTAAAACAATCCTCGAAGGTTAGAGCATTAAAATTCCGACTTCACTTTTTCCACATTTTTGGACAACAACAGCCTCCAAATAGAGGCTTACAACTGTGAATATATGACGGTATGCTTCGAAAGAACAATCATTATGCCGAATTTCCACTAGGCTTTAAAATGAGCAAACAAAAATATTTTCTTATTTTATGCAAAAATGGGCTTATTAAAATAATGCCAAGTGAAAATGCGGCACTTTTTCCCTGAGTGAGGTGATTTTGAAAACAAAAATATTTTTTCCGCCGAAGGTATGTATATTTTTCGTGACATCTTGGGTATTTGCGGTCGAGTCTTAAAGTGCAATATATGTTCTTGCCTCGAGGAGATTTTTTTTTTGTTCCAAAGTTCATTGACCCAATTACTTCTTGTACTTACACATCAGGTCGCAGGTTTTATCGCCCTACCGTACAACCCTTATGCCAGTAAATCAAACCTTCCCGAAAATCATTAAACCATTCCATTCGATGGAAATTTCTAAGATTTTGTATGACCGAACATACATACATATTTCATCACAGATATAACCGACAATTACAGTCAAATCTAAAGTTCGATATATAGAGGATCCTGTCTCGAGGATTAGTTTTTCGATTCCAAAGTTTATGGACGTCAAGTACCCCTAGTTCTAATGCTTACCCATCAAATCTCAGTGTCGTACCACCCTAATGCCAGTAAATTAAAGCTGGCCGAAATCATTACATTTGTCCTAGGAATACTTCCATCCTCCGATTATTCCACGAGATCTATTTAAAAAATGTATTGCCGTCTATAGGTGTCACCGAAAAATGTAAACACTTTTCTTGTTCGCCTGTAGGGTAGTACGGTCTAATGTATGCGCATTAGGGTGGCCCCTAAAAAATTAAATCAACGATTTTGCTCAGTCTCACCCCTCCCTCAATCGGTAAAACATACCACTGGCACAGATATCACATATAAATTGTGGTCCCGATTGGAGACGTTTAAGGCGTATCGCGCAGGAGGCAAAGTTGAGATTCCCCCATGGAGACTCAAAACAATAAAATCATTTTTTTGTTTTTCATCTAATGCCCAAAATCGATATTACTATAGTTAAATATATCGCATATACATTTTTTTCCAGATTGGAACGGTTAGGTCGTCTTCATAGGGTAATCTGAATTTTTGTCCCCTGTGCGACACGCCTTAACCGTCACCAATCGGGGCCAAAATTTATATGTGATATCTTCGACTATAGCAGCATCGAAGTAGGGGTTGAGGTTTAGGAAATCTGATGTAAAACTTGGTTTTCGATATTTAAGGGCCCCCCTAATGTACATATGCATTTCTCGACAATATGTTTGATACTTTATCGCACATTATTTTATTATTTATTATTTGTTATTTTAATATTTTATTATTTATTATTACCCAAATACACACATAAGTGTTATTCTCTTGCTATATCGTCATTTAAATCGGTACCTATCAATCATAAGCGTGTCGTTATTGACAAATTTAACGAAATATTTATCGGTGTAGCCTTTGATTGTGGATACTTACTCGATACACATTATTTTTTATCGATATTTCCATACATTCGATTATTGATTGTATGTCGAAACCGCTATATATTTTCAGCTACTATTACACAATTAAACCGGTCGATAAGTTATTGAACTCAATTTTGTCGATGTTTTTAAATAAGCCAATAATTATCGGAATCGTTAACAAGAATATCGACGTGTTTAACTAAATTATTACCGGAAATTGCATATCTACATATCGATTTCTTTATTAGGCACTGGGGTATCAATATCAGCCTCATCCGATACTGATTCCATGTTCGCTTCTTTGCCACAGAGATTAAAATTCGAGTTATAAAATATTTTCACTTATTCAGTTTATTGATACAGCCTCTCGATAACATTAGCATATTTCTTTAAAATTACGCTACGCCGGGACTTCAAGGTTGGACCTGCAATGTAAAAGAAAATTGCATTTCAATAACGCCATTAAACTCACGTCCAAGCCTCCAACCTACCTATTTCGCCTGTTGGTATTGAGAAATCGTGTGGCAACAGCGCAAATCTCTGTACCTTCTGCGCATTGGACAGGGCATTTCGGTTGGCACGCTTTATGGCCTCTTCAATGGCCACCACAACCTTCGGGTCCGGCTGCACTTCAACGGTCGCAGCATCGAATTCTTCCAACTTCGTGGGTATACGTAGAACTTCAGAGAGGCGTGTGTAGTGAAGCCCCAGCGATTGGAACCAGGCAACGGCAGCTGGTTGTAGAGTGTCCAAAGGCAATCCAGTTTGGGTATCCATATCGGTCTAGAGCAGAGGTGCAAACAACACTCTTATGATTAAGGCACTTATCGATTTACTAACCTTAAATGTCAGCAATATGGTGAGGTACTTTCGTTTGTCGCCAACAAGTAAGGCATTACTGATGCATGGCAATTCTGCCTTCACCAAATTTTCCACGTGCACTGGCGGTATATTCTCACCACCTGCCGTAATGACCAATTCCTTCAAGCGACCGGTTATAATAAGGTCACCATTTTCATTAATATAACCAATATCGCCTGTGTGAAACCAGCCATCTGCATCAAGAGCCTCATTCGTTTTCTCTTGCTCTTTCAAATAGCCCATAAAAACGTATCGACCACGAAAACAGATCTGCGAATGCATTTCTGTGAACAATTTTACTTGCTAAAACCTACGTACGTTTCCAGCTTACCTCACCATGTTCTTCCGCAGCAGTCTCATCGATTTTCACTTCCATGCCTCTGTATGGTTTGCCAGCGCCCTCTACTTGCCGAGATTCTAGTACAATGGTAGCAGCGCTGGTAGTTTCGGAGAGACCGTAAGCCTCATGTATTGGCAGGTCTATACTCAGGAAGAACATCTTCAAGTCTTTGGAGACAGGTGCGCCGCCAGAGCTGACTATATCGCAGCAATTCAGACCCATGGCGGCTTTAATTTTTCCTGTTATACGTGAAGCCAACCAATATTTGATGGAAGCGGGTGGTTTACTAAAAATTTCAACTGCATTATTTAGGTGAGCTAATTTAAAATAAATGTAGCGAAATTTTTTTTATACTAAAACTTACCCTCTTCCGTCGTGGTTCAGGTAGCACTGTAACATTGTATTCCGGGCGTAATTCAGTAGTAGTCGCGCCAACCAAGAGGACTCTGATTCGACTTGCTTCAGGCGTTCTTGCATCTTCTCGAAGACACGTGGCACTGCGAAGAAATATGTTGGGCGCACCATAGTCAAAGTTTTCACCAGAGTTCCTTTGAGCGCATCACGATCTGCAAAATAGACGCAGTTACCACTACGTGCGCTCACAATAATGTCGAACATTTGCGCGGCAATGTGACACAGTGGCAAGAAGCTGACACCAACCTCCGAACCCTCTTTGAAGTCTACATTGAGTGGTAAGGCTTTGGCGTTTAAGATGATATTATCATGGGAGAGCATTACAGCCTTTGGCAACCCAACTGTGCCAGACTGTGTACCATAGGTTAGTAACAATATTGAGGAAACATCATTTTTCGAAAACTACTCACAGTGAATACTAGCATCGCACACTCATTAGCCGCTATATTGAATTCGCGTTTCAATAGTTCTTCCTTCAGCTGCGCATCGAATTCCATAGCCATTAAGTCAGCCCAACGATAGTAACCCTCCTCGCGACCTACATACTCTTCAAATGGTCCTTGCAACTGTATGACAGCGCGCAACTGTGGTAAACTTCCTCTCACCTCGTGCACCTTTGCCATCTGCGTCGCATCGTCGACCACACAGACGGTCGCCTCCGCTGTTTCGAGCGCATGACGCACTGCTTCCGGTGAACTGGTCAGATATAAGCCGGACGCCACAGCGCCACAACGCAAAGCGGCCATTTCGGTATAAAACCATTCGGGGCAATTGAAGGCGAGTATGACAGCGGTGGTGCGTGGACGCAAACCGACATGCATCAGCGCGAGTGCTACCTTTTCCACATTGCGTTCGTATTGTGCGTAAGTGACGGTCGTCCAAACTGGTGTGGTGGGGTCGGTGCTATTGTTGTTGGTATCATTGGCAAAAACTAGCGCGGGTAGATCAGCATAGCGACGACAGATTTCGTGAAAAAAATGTGGTATGGTTTGTGGTGCGATGGAGGTAAGTCCCTCTTTGCCAATGCGCAGCTTCACTGGTTCGCTGAGGGAAGTCGATGTGTAGCTGGTGGCAGGTTTGAGGATACTCGGCGATGTTGTAACGGTTTCGGTATGGTTCATAATTGTAGATTAACGTGTTGCAGGCTAGTTGGAGAGGACGGATGTGTATTGAGAACAGAGGTCGCGTCAGATCATAGAAGAAAATGATTTTGTCTAAAATAAGAAAAAAGATATAAAGTAATTAAATTAATTTAAATTGAATTGAGGTGAACTGGCTTTCACATCCCAGCACCGCTTAATTATAGAGTTGCCACCTGTTTGAAAGTTGAAGTTTAAGTAAATTTATAAAATAGGAAGAGGTTTGAATCGGTTTACAGCCCAAAATATTTTTGTTGAAGGTTGCCACCTGTTTGAAAATTTCAATTTATTTTAATTAATATTATTAAATTTTAATTTATTTTAAATGCAGTTTTCGCGGATATATTGCTAGAGGTCTAATTAAAATTATAGAAAAAAAATATGGAGTTGCCACCTGTTTGAAAGTTGAAGTTTAAGTACAATTTTAAAATAGAGCAAATACCACAATATGGCTGTCAAAATGAAGAAGTTTAAATCGGCTTACAGCCCAAGATATTTTTGTTTAAGGTTGCCACCTGTTTGAAAATTTTAATTTATTTTAGTTGATAAGATAGATTTAATATTGCAATATGAGTATCAAAATATAGATGTTAAGGAAAGTTTACTGCCGGAAATATATTTGACGAGGGTTTCCACCTATTTGAAAAATTTCATTAAGTTAAATTGATAAAATAAATGAAATATTACAATACGGACAACAAACGGCACAAAAATACGTTTAAGGCGCAGTGAAGTACGCCAGGGGTTTGCTAGTATTTACATAAATACAAATCGCCGATGTTTTTGCAATACCGCCCATCGACCACTTGCAAAACCACCTAAATCGCCGTTGTGGTCGAAAATACGATTTGGTAACCCTGAACTCATATATTGAACTCATATATTGCTTATAATGACTTTTGCAAACATCTGAAGGCATTTTAAAGATCCATAATTCCAAAACATTTTTAATAGGGTTGCCACCTATTTTGAATCGCATATTTATTTAATTTTTTGTTTAGAAAAAAAAAGGTTAAATATTACTATACAAGGGTACCAAGAGAAGCTTCATCAACAATGCTTTCGCTATATGCAAAATGTTATCCCTTAGGATAATAGTGTAAGGTTGCCACTTATTTTCGATTCTACACAATTTATCTAAAGCATCGCAATGCAGATATCAAATGAAAGGTATTGTTGAAAACATTGATCAGAAAATATTTTCCATCGGGGTTGCCACTCTTCTATGTAATACAAATTTTTATTTTGTTAATTTCAATCGGCATTTTTAAGTATACACAGTACATATACACTCAAGATATGTACCATTCATTCCAGCGTATTTCGGAATAGGGTTGCCACCTAAATTTTGGAGTAAGAAATATACTTACTAGATATCGAAATCTATTTTTGTTTATTTCCAAAATATTTTTTTAAAACTATCCAAATCTTGAAAACTTTAAAACATATATACACTCCGGACAAAGCTCGGTCAACCTGGTACTATACATAAGTCGAAAAAAAATAAAATTAAAATTCAACAAAATCAAATTAATTTAAAGTCAGCGCCTAAAAATCTTCATTCCCACAAGGGCCTAAAAAAGTCAAACACAGCGTACATTCACTGACATACCCAACCATATATATATATATCCACAAATATGCACATATCCACACAAATTTTAAACTATGTACATTAGAGTGGTCCAATTTTTGTATGGGGAAAAATTTTCATCCTTAGTTTTTCCCTTTGGAATATTTGTAACATCTATACCAACTTTCACAACAGGGTGCTCAATGACCATGCAATGCGCTACTGGTTTTCTATGAAACTGGCAAAAAATATCGGTGATTTTTATAAAAAGGTGAAGCTTGTGGTATGTTTTAGATAATTTAAATTTGAAATATTCTTAAATTACTTAAGCAATTCTTTTATTAATATGTATATGTACACAATACTTCTAGAGGAAAATATGAGCATCATGAGCATCCTCTATATTTATACTTAGAAACGTAAAGTTTGGTACCAGCATCTCTTTCGCCAAGAGGAAAAATGTTGGAAGGTGCCCCAAACCCTATCTCGGAAAAATTTTTTTTGGACCACTCTAATGTACATACATACTTTCAAATATTAGTTTTGCACTACGCGGCGATGCAACAGTTAATGTCATTTCCAAAGCTATCGACTTATTTATCATGTTTAGGTACATGACCATTTCACCACATAACTAAATGAGTACCTATCTATCGTTGCATCGTAGGAAGATACATGCTCATGCATATGTTTCTGCTTACTTACATGAATAAATGCCTGCACATAACATAACATAATATACAATACTTATCAGCTATATTTGTTACTCGCTGTATACAGACACACACACACACACACACACACTGCATTTATATGTGATTTATTTGTAGATACATATAGATTTCTTGTTTTTCAGCAGGCGCACAGCAATTAGTAGCCAAACGAGATGTGCTCATTGCTTTGCTGTACAGCTGTTTATGGATATATATATACATATGTATGTCTTTATAATGTTATTTTACCATGCACCAAAACAACCATCCAACCAACCAAACAACCTACTTACATATTACTTACGTACTGCTATATGAACTCTGGCAAATATTCATATATCTACCTACATACATATGCATTTACGTACTTAAGCACATACTTATGAATGAGAATATATGTACATAGTACTATGCTTACGTGTTTATACTATATCCATACATACATATGTGCATATGTTTGAATGCTTGCGCTCTGTTTCGGTATCTAGATACAACTTGTTCTACATAAATACTTAAATACTTGTACTCGCTTAAGCCGAATGGCAATTTCTCACGCATCAAGCATGACAAATGGAGTGTGTAGCAGAGTGTGTATTTATAAATATTTTTTTTTGTGTATTTTCATATATGTACTTACATACATACATAGATAATGTCCGTTTAGATAAGACGAAGAAAGTACAGAAATACCATATCCAATTTTTTAAAAATATAATAAACATAAAATATATTTTTAAACTAAATTAAATGTGCTACTGCAACTCTCCCTTGCTTTATTTAATTTTATTTTTTTTTTTGTACTGTGGGCCACCTTTTTTGTCTCCTACTGCCGAAGTCTTCATGCCTTTGATGAATATCAGAAAATTTTACTTAAACATATTGCTGTATTTTTAATAAGTTGTTTTTTCTCGGAAGTTCCTTTTTCAGAATCTTAATGACGTCCGAACTTCAATTCGTCCTGGATGTCTGAAATAAGTGAAAATGTTTTTATTGGAAAACGGGAAAATATGAATTACCAAGTTCACAAGTTACATCCTTTGGTCGTATTACCGCCTTCCGGTTTCGACCGGAAGTGGGTTTAACTGACCGCAAGTCCATTTTGTTTAATAGGATATACATGTTCGTACCATAGATTCGGAATCTGCGAATAAAATTGCATAACTTGTGTCGGAAACTTTTTTCCTGTCTCGATCGGAAGTGGGTTAAACTAATCGCAAGTCCATTTTTTTAACGGGATATTCCTGTTTTTACTTCAGTTTCGGAACAAAAATATATGTAACAACAAATATAGAAATATAAGTATTTACATAAATATGCAAGAATGAATGAACGTAATGACTAGAGTACAAAAAGAAATTGTATAAAACGCAGAAAACTAAAGAGAAAATTTATAACCACCTCATTATGCGACTTTATCAGTGAAATATTCAGAGATAAGTTTTTTGAAATCTGTTTTACAAAGCAAGTTTTTTTAAAGACAATGGAAGGGAGTTCCAAAGTCTGAGTCCATTAACAAAAAAAATTCTTGAAGTGCTTAAATAATTAAACTTTGGCCATATAAAATTAAAGGCGCGTGTGCATTTGGAAAACTTAAGCTTATCATTATAGATATTTTGGCTTTTATAAACAAAACAATTAAACATAAATATACAATTACGAGCTTTTCTAAAGTTTCTTGGGTCACAGCCAAGTATCGAGTTTCGCATTGTAGATAAATGGTCAAATATCTCCAAGCCATATACATACCTAGTGCCATGGTTAAATGCAACATCGAGTTTGTGGAGGGATTGAGAGTCTATTTTGCTGTACACTATTTCGAAATACATACGTAATTTGAGGAACAATAAGGCTTGAGACCAGCTTTTTTTCGTGTCTGAGGGTACGAAAAGTGAGAATACTCTGAGGCAGCGCAAGGTGTAATAAATTTTTCCCACAACTTCATTGATGTGGTCGTCACAAGTCAGCTTGGAATTTATAGTAAAACCCAGGTTTCTCACTTTGTCAACCAATTGGAGCTTTGCAGTTCGAATATTAAGGTGACGGATGTCAGAAAGTAGGATTTTATTTATGAATATTGGTAATACATCACGATTTTTGAGCGTTTAGGCAGAGGAGGTTTTCAGCGGAATCGAGCACAAGTCCTCATTAAGCTTACGAGTTATATCCTATATATGTAGATATATATGTAATTGAACATCGTCAGCGTAAGCGTGTAGACGAACATGGGAGCAAGAGTTGAAGATATCATTTATCATTTCGATCAAATAATTTAAATTCACTGCTACTATCAAAAAATTTATTTACTCACTGTGGCTAAAAGCAACTGATGAAACTGGAGGTAGGTATGTATATACTAAATTAGAATAAAAAATCTCCAAAAATACAATATTATCAACTATAACAAATGATTGCTAGACTTCTCGTAAAAATATTTGAATGGTAAAACATCTGCTACTGGTGATGACCTCCGTTTTGGCGTCAGTTTTTTTTTCTGATAACAGCCAAAAATTCTATGTATTTAACTGGAATCACTATGAACGAAAAATATTTACTGATAAAGTTTTTTTTTACTTTGGCAAAACATACTATACTAACTATATTACTAAACAATTGTCTCAAAATGCTTTACTTGAGTTTTGAAGAAATTCTTTCGGGGAAATGCGTAATATTTTGATTGGAAAATGAAGCTTGAAGTTTAAAGCTCGTGGAGATACAGAAATTATTTATTTGATTGCAGTAGTCGGGGAGTGTAAAATTTAGAATTACAAAAATCAAACAGACTTATATTTTTAAAGTTGTACTGACAAGCACGGGTTCCGTACACGGGCACTGATACATTTGCATAGGCAGGAGCCTATTCGGACGAATCTGAGGCGGTGGCACTGGGCTGCCCACTTGGAATAGTTACTACAAAGAGAAGGTAATCTGAATTTCCTGGGGACGGCTAGAAACGAGATGTACAAGCTAGCAAGATATAAAGGTAATTATGGTCTATCAAGGGAAATATGGCCTAACTCTAACAGGACTAAACCCGCAATATGCCGAAAAGATCAAGTACATAAGTATATAGAAACGTGTGAAACGAACAGTACTATCTTATAATAGAACTTTTCTCAACTGTCAACAACAAGAAGATGGTGAAGAAAGTATTCTGTCAGAAGTCGAAAAATTCATTAAGGAATCTAAATAGTTTAAGAAAGAAATCTAGGATTAGCATAGATAAAATTCATTTCCGATAATGGCAGCATAAAAATGGCGCGATAGTACGCTAATTCTATCCTAAGCAGCTACTGGAAAGCCCTGCAACCAACGAACCATATACACGGATGGCTCAAAAATGACGGAAGGGTGATAAATCGTGAATATTTCAAACGCTTTGGTATAATTTTTATTTTATTTTATTTTTTGTCGCAAAAGCCGCATTCCTGGCATCTTCAATGAAAGCCCAGCCAACCCAAATTACTGTGGACAGGAGAGACATTCCACCCTTTACACCTGTAGGGCGGCTATAGGAAAAGAAGGAGAATAAAAACACATCTAGTACATTATCTTTAAACAAGATTTTGGCCAGAGCCGAGGCACAACAAACGGCATTCATAATTGTAACGCAAGCAGTACCTTCTACACCCATTAAATCTCTGCAGTTATTTTTACATCTTCCACCGGTTGGACTCCATGGCAAATTGCTGACCGGTTTTAGTGCTGCCAGGCTAAAAGATAACTCGAGCACACAAAAGTCCTTGCAACTCTGCTGAAAAATCCACGAAAAATTGCTTATACGAATACAGCCCCACTGCTCTGTTTAGACGAAAAATTCTCCATAATAATTCAAAAAGATGGTACCAAGCTAAGGAAAGAGTATGCAACGGGCTCATAGCTACCGCCCCTCCAGAACGCAATTTCACTATATATTTTAAAAGCCAATATATTTAATTTTAATTCTCTAAAATTTAACGGAACGGAATTTTTATCAACCTGCTGGCATCTAAATGCTTTCAGGGGTTTTTGAGCAAAGGACATTTTTGGAAAATTAATAGTCAATGGGTTTGAAAGGAAAGGCACGGATATAGCCTAGGTCAGTTTTGCTCAAAACAAGCGCATACGTCTATTCTCCTGATAATACTTAGAGATTAGTGACTCAACTCATCGAGAAGGTAAATATAATGGGGACCGTGGAGCCCTTTTTTCAAAATACCAGTGAAATTTAACCATAAAATGACGTAAAGCGATTTAAAACTCTTTCTCGGCTTCTGTCTCATATTAGTAGTAGGGTTAATAACATGAAACTGATCTATGAACACGCATGGAAATTGGTCTGTATAACCAACCACCACCAAAAGAAGTGAAAAGCATCGATCCTTATGTCTGCCATTGTTCCACCCTGGTCAAGAATCGCGTCGAGTTCCTCAGTGAGTACATTCTACATATTTTGCGCTTTATGAGATGCGTTCGTTGATTAAATTTCTATGGAAAAAAGGAAATAAATGGCTGCCGCCAGTAATATCACAACAAACTCTCTCAGCTTGCGTGCGCCACGGTGCTCTTGCTACCATCCACTGTCACTCTAACCGAACCTTGAAAGTATGGTTTCTCTTTTATATCTCTCCAGATAGTAGATCCTGATTAGCCTTCATTATGCCACAATTGGCCATTAATTAGTCCACAACTCAAACCTTTGCGGCCTTTTCCGTGCACAGGTCGTGACTTATTGATTCTTGAGTAATCTATTTCAGCTAGTATTGGATATCAATAAATGACTGCCTAATTTCTAGGAACCCAGTTAACGACACGATTATGTGTGCTACTAATCGCTTGCTCCTTTGGAACTGACAACTTTTGGCAATTTTTTTATTTTTTATTGGAATGTTGCCACCAAAGTATCTCGCACTAGGCGCCATATTTTTAAAAGTTATGGTAGGGATTTGCAATAGCAAATAGTTTGCAATAATAATGCGTCATTCGCCGCGAGCAAAGCATACATTCCAAAGGGAGCTGTATTTGAAGGAAAGTTAATAAGCGACTCAAGTGATATGCTTCTTAGCCACTAAAGTAAAAGAAAAATTCGTCGTTGAATTTCGTTAATAAAATTTGCTCACTTTGATATTACAAAACGAAACTTAATTAAATTTAAAATAGTTGGCACGAAAGTAAGTTTGAGACTTTTGACCACAGATATTGAAATTTCAGTAACTGAAAATTAAAAAGCGTTCAAAAAAGTATTTACGAGTTTTAACTTCGAGTTCTTGAGAGAGAGTTGAAACTTCGAAACAAATAGGCGGTTCGCGAAGATTGGGCTCCCGTACTTGATCGCAGATACGCATACTGACTGCTCCACTTACGGTTCAAGTATGAAGGACAGCGCAGGTGGAGGCAAATGGCTCACGGTGATTTAAGTTGAAATATTAGCAATCTTAAACTGCACAAAGTGAATCTTGAAAGGCGTTTAAAGGGCCCCTTTTCTGGTTATCTTTTTAGATAGCCAAGCAGCCTTCTGATCACTTCCAAAGAGGATGATTAAACTCAAGCTGGTTAGAGACAAATTCGGTACGCTAAAAATTTGGGCAGCCAAAAACAGGGTAACACTGTGCTGGATACTAAGCCAATGTGGAATCGAAGGTAATGTGGTCGCCGATGAGTTAGCACGAGATGGATTGCTAAATACCTTTTTGGCACTGGACTCATTCGCTGGTCTCAATTGATCTTCGCAGTGAGGTACTTGTAATAAGTAATTCGCCTACCAAAGCCCTTTTAGGATTCATTAGGGAAGCCGAAATTATCTTGGGCACACTGTGTTAGGGACGCTCTCTTTAAGAAAAAATAATAATTTTCAAGTTGCAGTGTCTCTTGCCCTGTTTCTCGAAATAATGTTACATTTATTCTGCCCTTCACCAGGGCTGTCAAGCTTTCGTGTTCTTTTCTCAGCATCTTCACTGCATATTGCGTGCTCTTTCTTTAAAATGTTGCACTCTGATATATGTTGCCATATAAGAAGGTGGCATTTTTTTCGGGAAAAGAAAACGCCACTAGTGTTCGCACTGTTACTACCACTTTAAATTTCTAACGGTTTTGTCTGAAATTCGACTCTTCCATTCTTCAGCGGAATGATTAATTAGGGCAATCGCTGCGTGATTTGCTTCAAAGAATGCACAATTTTAAACTTAATTTTTCTAATTATTTTTGAAAGTTTAATATCTTTTCCATTTTTAAGAGATCAGGATACCACTTTTCAATTGGAAGGTATTTAATCGGAGTACAATCGAAAACAGCAGTGTCTGTACTGTGCCTATCATGCAGCTTAAACACCTTCACATTTTATACTCATTTCACACATAAACACTTCGGAATTGACATAATTTTCTTTTGACAACACTCACTTTTTATTTTCCTTTTTTCACTGGCACTCCTTTTAATTGCGGTCCTTGAACAAAATTTGTTCCACTTAATTTCACTTCCTGCTAAATTAAGAATTCAGAACGTCTTAAGTCAGCGCTGTGCGAATAGCTACTAAAATACAATAGAATCTAAAATTTCGTTTGAAAATCGCGCCACGATACCTATGTGCATATGTATATACATACTTTGTACGTAATTTCTTTTGCTTGAAGTTCAATCAAAGGTTAAATTTCACATTTAACAGCTCAACATAAAAACTATTTACACAAACAAAAAACAAATGCAAAAAAAACAAGCGGACTCATTAACTTGCACTTAATTTCATTTTTCTTTGACTTTATTAATACACTTTGTGTTTTTTTTTTGTTAACTTATAATAACAATTTGCATAGCTAAGTTTAAATACTTTTGCACCCATCAAATAAATATATATATATATATATATGCATATAAGTGATTAAAAAAAGCTAGCAATGTACAATGTACAAACAGTTATTTGTTTCATTGTTTTTTTTTCATTTACACACAACTAATTCATTTATTGATAGTTAGCTTTAGAGAACACTTATACCTTGTATACATACATATGTACATACATACAAAATATGTTATGTTTGTAAATGACCTACCTTAAGTCGAGCATAAACATTTACTCAAACTTGACATAGCCGGGAATGAGTGAAGTATAATTACGGTGACCATTCCTATCGATTTTGGCGGGACAGTACCGATTTTGAGAAAATTGCACCGCTGAATATTTTTTAAAGTCGGGACGTATAAGTGTCCCGATTTTTCATATTTGCACATTTCTCGTAATTATACAATGTTTTCTTTATTAATTTAATAAGAGTCATGGTAACCGATTTCTATAATTCTTATTTTAAAGGAAAGGTGGTGGTTTTAAAGGTCAGAGGTAGTCCCATACTATTTAATTGGTTTAGGTCCGATCATTGGATCATTAAGAAATAACCGGTACGCTCAAATTTTTATATGAGAATTCGGTCGTAAGTCGGTTTTGTTTTTTGCTTAAAAACTACTTGCATAATTATAAGTTTTGTATATGTATTTGTATTGTGTGTATACATTTTTGCGATCATTTTTTAAGTTTTTTTTCTCGTTGTTTTTTTTTTTTTTTAAATAAGACTGTGTGAAAAGGTGCTATGTCGTTTTATTCTGAAAACAAAATTGTAGGTTCGGATTCGATGCTTTAGAAATGTTCCGATTTTGTGGCCTGCTGTGTTTAAAGTTTGCGTTTCCCTGTGGAAGCCTTTCTATTTAGACGAGACAAATAACAGGGTAGTGATAGTCACGAGTACAGTACAGTACAGTCTGGTACAACAAACACAGTTCTCAAAGGGTCGATTGCAATCCCTTTGGATAGATCGAAGTCATTAGCATCAATTAGTCTACCGGACCTTAAGTGGAACGGAGTCTGGGTTCAACTTTGAAAAAAGGTCTTCTTTCCAAACAGATGTAACTGAGAAGAGGAATAACCTCAAGCTCGGAAATACTATCATGTTAGGATCAGAGCATTTTTTTCTTGCATTAAGGGCCGGTTGTTCAATGTCTGATTAGCACAAATCGGAGGTAGAAGCTCAAGTGGGGATAACCAGACATTGAACAACCGGCCCTAAAAGAGCATGACCTTACCTTCAAACGGGGGTGGAATTGCCTTCAACTACCATATAGTTAATAAAACTAGTCGACCGAAATACAGCCTTTATCATTTGACCATAATTGCTTATGTAAAATTCTCCGCTGAATCCGAATATCAAGTCAAAGTATAAAAAAGTACAAAACTACCCCTTCTTAATTGCATTTTTTTTGGGTAATATCGAAATTTCCTTTTATATGTATTAGTGAAGCTTAATAAATTTGCTATTATTCATGTTACTGAGGTGATAACGCAGGCACCTAAATATGTCCCGTGAAGTACCCAGTGGGAGTTGGAAGGTTCTTCCGGCCTAGATTTATGAGCTTTTTTAAAATGCTGTGTACTTTGGTGAGCCCACAAACGGGTTTCGGGCCATGGAATATTGTGGTAGCCCCGTATTTTGCTAACCTGTCTGCCTTTTCATTGCCATCGTGTCCGTCATGGCCCGCCACGCAGCCCAGTAACACTGTGTTTCTGATTCCAAGAGCATTTTGGGTACTGAAACAGTCGTTCATTAGTTTTGATGCTATGGTGTGGGATTTCAGCGCTGGCCAGGCAGCCTGGCTGTCCGACATAATGCAGATGTTTTTAGAAGTTGTGCCTCTTCGGAAGCATTCTCTGACACAGATCTTTATCGCATGAATCTTTGCTTGGAAAATTACTCAAATATACCAGCTCTAGTTTTTCCATATTCCAGTTTTGATCCATCAGTATACCAAACTTCATCTTCTGGTTTGGTGTATGGGTTCCCTGTACTCGAGGATGGTCAGTCCTCAATATATGCCTTGAAAATCTAAGAAATGACTAGTTTTGGAGCTACTGCATCCCTCATCTGCATTATGGGATCATTTATTTTCGGTTTTTAATTCGTAAGTATTTAAGATTCTAAGTGCCGAAAGGGTGACCTATCTCTCCATAAGAATTGGGCTTAGTTTCGTACTCCACCATGCCGACTTCACAACCGTATTAAATGACCAGTGGGGGAGAGTCCGCAAGTTTTTCCAAAAAGTCGCGTGCAAGCGAAGAAAGCTCTCATCTCATCTTGTTGACGGTTAAATACAAATGTACGTTCCAGGTGAGTGTCTTATCTAGCCTCACCCCAGGTATTTGTCTTCACTTGAAAGACCTATTATATTGCCGCCAGAGTAAGTGGATAACTTTTTTCTCCGGGTAAACGGAACCAAAGTAGTTTACGTGGGTGAAGGGTCGTTTTCACAAACTCTGGTTATCCCTAATCCCCAGCTAAACATCATTGCCGACGTTACTGACTCCATGCATATTACGTTGTGTCGGTAGCGTCGGTAACGATGTTTAACTGGAAACTAGTGTTAATCAGAGATGGTGAAAATGGCGCTTAATTGATAGTCCTTTGGTATGACACCAAATTTGCGATAAGCGCAGGACTTGTTGCGCGCGGCTGGAGATCGTTTCGTTATGCAGCCTTGTTACACACATCGCCACATCGTCTGCATAGCCTTGTGGCTCGAAGCTATGGTCGTTCAGTAGGAAGAGGTTTTCATGTATAACCACAGAGAGTACACCCCCTTCATGTGTTTGATTTGCTTAAAACTTTTAGGGTTGATGGACAAACATAAATAACACAGGCCGACAAAATAAGACCGATCTCCTTACCCAGAAACCAGACTATACTTTCCCGAAGGTTTTCGGTGCGCTGAATTCAAATATGGCCACAGAATTGCTCTGTGTAATACAAAATATAAAATGCAAAAGAAAAGTTAGCAAGCACCAGATAGTACCCATCCAAATATGGTGTTTTGCGCTAGTAATGGGCCCAGAGTCCCAGCAGGAATGGCGCCTAGTAAAATTTTTAGGAATACCTCTGCACCGAGGATTAACAGAAGTGGTGCTGCGATGTTAAACCGGGGATCCGCCAATCTTAAATTATTGTATGGAGCGGCAGTCGTGGCATCGAGGCTTGTTAGCGGGGTTCTTTGACGGTAATTGCGAACGGCTACCACGTGTACCGTCAAGGTAGCGGAATTTCCATGTTTTCCCCACATCTTGATGAAACATCATCGCTGATTGTTCATGGCCGTTAGAGTGAGCTTTAGGTCTCGCGCTAATTATTCTGCTATTATAGAGGTTGTGGCGCATGCATCTATTAAGGCTCTTACCATATGCAAACGGCCTCCAGCTTCTATTCTTACTATAGCTATCGGCGCAACTGAAGTAAGCTGTCGGACTGGATTCATTGGTGCCTCTACTTGCCCAGAACGAAATCCGCTTCTTGCAGGGAGGTGGAATGCGTAGGATTCCACTCTCCCGTTCTGACGCTGATGCCGTGGGCGGTTACTCCGACGTCGAGTTTGGCGATGCGATCTATTGTCTCGCGGTTGGAAAGCTCTCGTTTCCAATCCGCTTAGCTCCTGTCGCTCATATCTCAGGAGCTGTCCGCAATGCTGGGGCTACAATTCTTGCTCGCTAGTCGAATCCAGATGGAGTTCGATGGACCTCCTTCTGGCCGCTTCCTCTGGGCGGAAAGCACTAGTTTCCGCTCCAGCTTGGAGCACTTCACCCTCCTCCAGGTCTGGGCCGAAAACACTGGTTCCCGCTCCGGCCTCTGACGCTATCAAAGAGATCGCATCGCTGTCTTCGTCGGCAATAATAACTCTCCTCTGTGGACGACGATTGGAACGTGATTTCTCGGCGTGTGACGTAATGTGTAGCAACGTATGATGTTGCGCTCCGCACCGCCGGCATTTCCCCTCATTCATGCAGTGTGCTGCGCGGTGGGTTCCCGCCAAACAATTAGTGCAGTACCGATGAATGACAACTTCGCGTAGGCGAATTTTTCTGTAATATGAGTTTCCCCATTCGAATTAAAACTTGTAGAGGGAACGAAATTGTAGAGTGGCGTCCAATACATACGCATAAATTCTGGCATCTACCAATCACAAAGTTGAACTTCCATTGCCCATATGTAATTATTTACAATCCTTTTATAAAAATGCACTAGTAGTGACTCCCCTTAATGATTGATGAATATATCGAGTGTGTGTAGGTCCTTTTATCATTAGTTGCCCATAATACGTAGGGTTGTATGAAGCCTTTGTATTACATTACAGTCGGGTGTAGGGAGGCAATATGGCTGATGGCAATAATCAACCCGTGTACTATCACCTGAGAGGATTATATACACAGAAATTCTGTGATCAAAAAAAAAACGTAAACACGAAATAACACAAACGGCAATAACGCAAAATTTGCTTCATTTCACTTGTAAACGGGAAATAAAACCAAAATCTGAGTTTTGCTTTATTCCCCCCCCTTACCCATACCCTTTTGAAATTCGGCATCCACGCCCTCGATAACAATTTATTTCAAATGGTCCGGCAAAATCGACGCCTGTGTTGGTGAATGCGCGAGAAAACGTTGCTCGCTCTTCTGGAAGAATTCCCATTAGTGGACTTTGCGAGCGTTTGTTGGAAATTGTGCAGACTTTCCAGTTGTGAATGGTGGACCTAATCAGTGTTTTTACTTTTGGAATCCAGTATTGCGTTCGAATGAGACGCAACATTAACTGGTTTTCACCGTGAAGAGAGACTTCATGGACAAATTGGACTATAAGTCGGGATAATCTACAACTTTATGGAAGTATTACTGGGTGACGCTCGTTGTACGCAAGATCAAGAGATGCACCAAGACGACCACCCGCTCTCAGCACATCATCTATATCAAGCAACGGATTAAGGGAAAGTATTTCACTTTTTGATTCAATGGATTCTCTCGCTTTCAGTTTAGATAATTCTGGTCCGTAATGTTGCTTCTGAGCGAGTTTTATCGGACGTGTAGTCGTTGTTTTAATTTCATTCCATGAAATTAAAGAAGAATTCGCCTGAAAAGAAGCTTTTGTTTTCGGATGGGTTCTTTGAAGGAATCTCAATATATATGATAGTACCCTCAAAGCTTTAGCTAAACTAGAAAACCGTTCGAGAATGTCACTGATATCATTTAACGTTGTTGTTGTTGAATGAGCGTGCACCCGCTTTTCCTCAATATTTGTTGTGAAGTCTGTTTCTTGTATTGACCATTTTTCTTTACCTTCTTGCAACCAAGAATTATTTACCAACTCCTGCGCTAATATACCTCTGATTGCTAAGTCTGCTGGATTTGTAGCTGAGTCTACGTGTCCCAGTCGGTACCCTCCAACCATATATTTTTCATTAAGATTTTCGCTACAATTATGATGGGGGCTAACCAACCTAATGGGTCGAAGAGTTTAGCAATAGCTGACAAGATTACTCTCTTTGTTGGGTTCACGTTATCTTCTACCGATTTAACTATAAAGTAGAATTGGTCGGAATGAGCATTCCACCTTATGCCTAGTGCTTTGACGCTACTAGTATCTTCGAACTCTAAGAAATCCTCACTCAGTAGGTCTTGTTTTGGTATACCTTGCAAGATTTTATTACAATTTGCAGTCCATTTTCTCAGCGGAAATCCAGATGACTTAAGAACTGTTGAAATCTCATCCCTAGCTTTGATTGCAGAGTCTAACGTATGTACTCCAGCTAAAACGTCGTCGACATACATATTGTTTCGTAAAATATCTGAGGCTGTAGAGTAGAGATTTTCAGAGTCTTCAGCGAGTTGAAGCAATGTCCTTATCGCAAGATAAGGAGCCCAGTTTATACCGAAAGTAACCGTCTTTAAGTCGTAAAGACCTATTGCATCA
>NW_023459944.1:34722-45446 GCF_013731165.1 Rhagoletis pomonella | reverse complement strand
CGACTAAACAAAATAAAGACAATTCTTGACGAATGCCTACAAATTCAATTGTAAGACATTTAAGGTATTTTGTCAGAAATAAGTCAATGTATATTGGATTTCTGTGGACCAATGATGTTCTCTCATTTTGAAATTGCCACCAGCTTTTCTATATAGATTCAAGGACGATTCACCATCGAGCCAGACCATTGTTTCCGCAAGAACTTCTTCACGGACATAACGCTTTCGTTAGGTTATTTAAGACGGCAATGGAGGATATGGTTTCTTACGACCACAAAACCAAATGTGAACGTGTATTGTGGTTAACACTTTCTACCAAATATTTGAATAAAGAAAAAAATTTTGGGCGGGCAAAGTTCGCCGGGTCTGCTAGTAAAAAATAAAGTAGGTTTAAGGAGCTTAATAAAGTGGCATTTTCATACATTTTTCAGTTTATAAAGATTTTTTATTTTTTATGAATAAGGCCATAAAACTTAACGCAAATTTAACGAAAATGCAGAGTTTTTAGAAACTTTTTGGGTATGCAGTTTTGTAACCTATTCAAATTTACGTGTAGCCTACTACCGTTGACTTTTAATTCAAACTTGCACATTATTATACTAAAATTGAATAGGCTACAAAAATGCATACCCAAAAAGTGTGCACAAATTTCTTAATAATTTGAAATTCGTGAAAGTATATATATATATATATATATATATATAATAAAGACCAAATATTTTAAATTTCTATTGTTTCAATTTCAGGAAATAACTAGATATACGATTGAAGAATAAAATAATTTTAGTATCCCAAAAAACGTATTTTAATGTCTCCGATACTGAGTAGTATCGATACTTTTTCCCTAATACTTTTAGAGTATCGATACCATGAGATCGATGCCAGAATGAGTACTCAGTATCGATACCAAAGTCTGAAATTTCGAACCCTAGCCTCCCATAATAAATCAATTGAAACATATTTATTTATTTTTTTTTCTTTTCGTTCTTACATGCCGATATTTAATCAAATTCTTGTCAACTACTTCATGGCTACTCTGCTCAGAAATACTAACTTTCAGATGAGTTTAAAAATACATGTTCAAGTATTTTTTATTATTAACCTTCAATTCGGTCGCACGTACATACGTCAAAATTCAACCAAATTAAAATTGATAGGAAATCGTATTAGTAAAATACAACAAAAATTATCCATCAAGTTTAGCGAGCAAGTTGTCGAGCAATTCGGAAGGCAAGTGACCTGGCAATTTAAAAGTGTGAGCCTAGGGTAAGCAACCAAAAAATCGGCCATGCAACCCTGTAAATACTCATGTTCCAAACGTAAAGCGATCTCCACACCATCACTGCACTCGTCAATCATTAAGGGGGCATACCACTATCACATGTTTTCGTCATGCAAAATCAAAACTATGCAATTATTAAAAGTTTTAAGACCATAAACGTGCTTAATACTCATTTATATTGCTCACCAACCCAAAATGTTCTTGCCTTGCGCCACCTCCCTAATCTGAACGGAATAACATTATTTGCAGAAAAAATTACTCGTTACTCGGCAATGCGCAAACGCACAGAGGCGGTTAGATATCCCCTAACGTGCAGATTCTGCGGCAGTAAGCATCCTATCAGGCTTTGTCCTGTCTTTCGGGCCACGGCACCCGAAGACCGTTTACGCGATGTCTTATTGCATCGGTATTACTCCAATTGTCTAGCTGGGACAACGATGATGACGACAGCGATGTAATATCGATCGAAGCCTCAGAAGTCGAGGGGAAGGAGGTTGTGCAAACTGGAGCGGAAACCGATGCTTTCCGCCCAGATACTTCGGCCGGAATGGAAACGAATGATTTCTATCCGGATAACGTTAGCGGATCAGAACCTCTGCGTTTCCGACCGCTACTACAACACCAGCTCCATCGAGAGGGTTGGGAAATTGCAGAGTACCGACCTCCTCCTTCTTGGCAGGGAACACAACCACGACGTCGGCGAAACCGTCCGCGCCAACATGGGAGAGTGGAATCGAATACATTCCACCGCCCAATGAGAAGCGGCTTCCGAAGTGGGCTAGCAACGAACCCTGAAACAGCAATATACGCGCTTCAATGCTTAACGCCAGTCGCACCAACCACTGTAGTCAAGATCGAGGCAGAAGGGTGCCTCCACATGATCAGCGCACTTATCTGCTTAGGTGTAACGGAAGTCACCAACCAGCGAGGCTACTTCCTAAAACTGCGGGGCAAACATGGTCAATCGGCAACAGTAAACACGCATGCAGTTGCCATCAGGAACTTGGAGAAACGAACACCGGTGTCAAATATCGATGCTACCATCGCCGGATTCTACTCCAACCTGAAGCTCGCCGACCCGGGCTTCCATATTTCCGCGCCTAGTGCTGGGCGCCGACGTCTTTGCAAAGATAATATTAGGCATACTACCAGCGGGGACGATGGGCCCGCTTTTAGCACAGAACACCATCTTCGGATGGGTGCTCGCTGGCGTCTGTTAGGCATAACTTATTTGCTCAACTTTTTACATTTGCTTTCTACCATTCTTATATAATACATATTTTTACACATGTTGTATTCCATGAATAAATGAAAAAAGTGCAAGTGAAATTTTAAGCCACGTTTATTTTTTGAACTCTTCTTTTTTTTATCGAAATATAGGTACCGTCAACGGAGACCAGTACCAGAGGGTGACGATTAGTTAGTTATATACGGATGTGCCGGAAAACATTGCGCGTCGCATGGGGGCCGGCATGTTTAAGCCAACGGCCTTAATTTGCTAAACGTTTTTCGACCCACCCTAATCTATAACATAACTTAGTTATTATGGTTGCTGTCGAGCTGTTAACTACTCTTTTAAATCTGCAATAATAAACGGTTGTCAAATAAACAGTTCGACAAGCAATCGTAACTAAAATCAAGAACGGTTTACTTACTTCTTTTGCGAGTATCCGAAGAAGAGGACGTCATCCAGCCACCTAGTTCAGCATTTAGATTCAAAGATCATCTGCGATTCAAATATATGTATATATATATATACAAAATTCTTAAGTGAATAAACACTATTATTATTAGTTATACTAATACTGAATTCTTTTACCTTCTTTTCACCAAATTTATCATCAGTGCGAACGTGCAACCTAACCTTGCCACAAGCGTTACGCGGATGACTAAAATTTTATTTCGTAGGGAAACATTTGGCAATAAAAACCCATATATCTCCAGTCTCCAAGTTCCTACTATATAAATTTAAGTAAATATCAGATTATAAGTACGCTTTTGCCTACGAAGAAACTCGGGTTTGTGCAAGCGTTGAACTACATAATGTAACAAGAAACGTCGCAAGAATTATTTGCGTCTACTTTAAAAACCCTTTTCTCACATAATTATACAAGCTTTGTGCCTAAGCAGTTCTTTTCGCATATACATTTAAATCCCACGGCCATAAAGTGTGGTCTGAGAAGCTCATTATTTATACAGTGTTCGGCGTTATGGAACATTAAGCTATTTGATATTATTATTCTTAGTGTGAACATTGTGTTATGTTGTACAACATTGTTGAAGTTTAAACCTGGCAACTCTTTTATATTTTTGACAATTACTGGGTAATAGGTTTGTCCTTTTCTTACATGTGTATTTTATTTGTATTCTTTTCAACATGTCATTTGTATGAATTTGCTGTGAAATGCTATAAAAGCGAACACTTACCAGAAGCTCGTCAATTTGTGTTTGGCGATCAGGAGTAATCCGACCTACTACGGTGCGTGCGCAAGGAACGTGGTGCACGATAGCTCGCCGTTCTAAGTGCATTTCACAGTAGTATAATTTTACAAGATGGCTGCCATGCTAGATGAACAGCGATGGCTGGTCTCTGCCTAGCAGCTGGTGCTTTTACTGCTGCTCTTAACCGCCAACACTATTTAATTTTGCTGATAATCTACACAGAAATTGTGAAAACACATACTATAACTTTAACCTTCAAAAGCTAAATAAAGAGACATTGGCTGACTTCCAAAACATTGTTTGGAAACTGTTATACTGCGGTATTCAAACTGTTTGTATATGCAGAGTTGCGACACATTACAACTATATACATTGCATATTTTAAATACTCAATATAGCAATGAACATTTTTTCTGAATTTTCCATTTTTAAAATACCAATGGTAACCAATAACAAACGAAGCATCAACTTTGTTTCTGATGCGCTGATTGCGCTAGCGATGCGTTTCGATAAATTTTCGGATGCGTTTTGGTGAAGTATACATCGTCAACATTTTGTAGTTCGGCGTTATGGAACATTATACTTTTTACGTATGCAAAGCAATTGACGTTTTGGAAGTCAGCCATTTTTATAAAACCGGATACTACAAGTGGCGCCCAACATAGTGCCAAATTTTTCTGAATTTTTTGCACGACGAAGTACGAGACTACAAAGTACCAGTGTGGATATTTGAGGTTTTTAAATTGTACAAAACGACAAAAACTGTAACTTTTTGAGCTTAATTGTACTTTTCACCATTTCCGTCAATGCACTACCTCCCGTTTTCCTTCAACTAAACATATACCTTTTCTTCTACTACAGTGAGTTTATCTTTCAGTTCAGCTTAAGTTGGTGTAGACTTAATTTAACGTAACTTGTCATTGAGATCTCTCCAACTAGCCCATAAAGTCACAAATAAGTTCTTAAATTGTATTCCAAAAATTATATATAAAAAAATTTTAATTAATCTAAAAATAGCCCAATCCGGGTAACCGTATAATTTTGTCGCGAGATGTACATATATTGAGGACAATAACGACAAAAAATAAATACAGAAGATAGATCTGTTTATTTTAGTGAATCACATAACATGAGATCGTTAACACTAAAATGGAAGTCCACAGTAGAAATTCTTAGATTCAACGCATGGAATTTACGTACACATTTTTAGTTTCAACTCAACCCCCGAGTTATTCAATTCCTTCATTTTCTGCAAGATCGTCATTAGGTAAACTGCATTTCCAAAGATTTTTTCAAAATAAAGAGTGATGAGGGATTTTTCACCCACCGGTGAAAAAAAATCATAATAACCACAACGCTCAACACTTATATTACCATTCATAATCACGTTTACTTTCAAAATTACAATTCAGAATTTCGTTTTGTACCAAATCTAAAATGTAGGTACATATGCTTATTTATTTAAACGCAATCGGACTAATAATCAAAGTGGCAGAGATTTCAGCGTTTTGTACAAAAAGTATTTTTGATGTTGAAATTGTACTTAAAATTGGTAAATTGTACTTTTGTACTTTTTAAAACTGAAAAAAGTACAATTGTTCGTAAAATATCAACACTGCAAAGTACTATGGCTGAGTCATTTACGACGGAGCAGTTTGAGCGGCGTGCTGTTCATACCACAAACGATCGCACGGGAACGTTTAGCACCTGTAAAGCGCGATACAATGGTAAACGGAATCCTTCTAAAGTAGAAGAATTTATTGCTGCAATTTCGACGTTCAAAATGGTAGAGAAAGTCAACGACGTTGACGCTATTAAAGGTATGCCAATGTTACTTGAGGGTGATGCTATTAAAGGTATGCCAATGTTGCTTGAGGGTGATGTGGTGGCGTGGGGTAAAGGATGAGTTTGCTGACTTTGCCGACGTCGTACGCAGGCTGCGCGAAAGCTTTTCACCACCAAAGCGCCAGCATGGCGTATTTATTCTGAAATTTTTGAAATAAAACATCATTAGGAAGAAGCGAGCATTATTTTCGCAGCTTCAGAATGTTCCTGCCGAAGCAGAACAACCAGACATGCAGTTTGGTATGTTGCACGCGCAAATCCGTGAGGGAGTAAGCCGGCAAAAGGTTTCGTCTTATGAGCAATTACTTAGTGAAGCACGAGAGGCTGAACATTTTGTAAGTGAGCATAAAACGGTGAATTCCGAACATGTTCGAAAGAGTGCGAGTGTTGCTGAAGTAGCTTTGCGTTGTAATTTTTGCCGCACGAAGGGACACACGGTAGAACACTGCTTCAAAAGGCAAAAAGCTAATGCTGCTGAAGCTCAGTCAGCTACTATTGCACAGGCCGTAGCTGTGAAGCCCAAATTTGCATGTTATGGGTGTAACACGCCAGGTGTTACTCGCGCAAATTGCACAACTTGTCGCAATAAAAGTCAACCCGCTGACAATTTCGCAAATTTAAACAATATAACTGCTCGTGGTATTGGAAGAGACATTCCTATGGTAAACGTTCATCTTTTTGGTGTTCTAGGTCAAGTATTTTTCGATTCTGGTGCACGTACAAGCGTAACGAGCGCAAACTTGAAGTCCGTCATGGATTTCAAGGGATGAAAATACCGAAACGTTAAACGTGAGATTACTCTAGCACTCAAGCGTGCTTATCCACCGTCTGCGAAATTTTGATTGGTGGTCGTCGTCTCAACATCGAATTTATTATATTGCCCAACGCGTGCGGTAACCGTACTCTTATAGGTACGGATTTTCTCGAGCAGGCTGGTATAGTCCTGCACATGGTTCAAAGGTATTGGTACTTTGAGAGTAATCCAATGCAACACTTCGATTTCGCGCCTGCTTTGCCTCCGAAGTTAAATTTTATAGAGACCGTTAAAGTGTCAAGCATACGACCGAAAAGAGTAGCGGAGGAAGGGCCAGAGGGGGAAGTAGATCGTTCGAAAATTTACATGTCTGAGTTCGAATCTTACGGTCCAGAGTTTCCTGGCAATGAGTACTCACCGCACTCCGTACAAGCGTTACCAGCTGATGCTGTTACTCCGGAAAGGAAATCACTCCCATCTCTTTTCAATGGCTTGATTTATAATATCGGCAACTATGACCATAGCGATTTCACAAGGCTACAGACTACAGACTTCAAGTTGGTGGAACCATCTGATGGCAATGGCTTGAACCAGGAGCGGAAAAGGCAGCTCGACGGCGTTCTTCAGGGTCATGCAGAAGCATTTGGGAACAGCGATGAACCGACTCCGTATGCAGAGTACAAAATCGATAGTGGCGACCATGAGCCTATCTTCAGCCCGCCTTATCGCCTTTCTTTTGCTAAAATGCACGAACTAAAAACAGAAATTGGAAAGATGCTTGAAAATGGCGTGATCGAGGAATGCGAGTCTGCATGGGCATCTCCGGTTGTAATGGTACCTAAAAAGGATGGTGGAGTAGGTGTATGCGTTGACTATCGTAAACTGAATGCGGTGACTGTGCCCGACAGATATCCTTTACCTCGCATAGATGATCTTTTGTACGCCGCAAAGAGTACACAATTGATGACCACATTGGACCTTCAAAGTGGGTACTATCAAATCAAGGTTAGGAATCAAGATCGTGATAAGACATGCCTTATCAGCCCGTTTCTTACATTTTCCTATAATAGGATGCCATTCGGATTGCGGAACGCGCCTGCTACATTCCAACGACTCATCGATCGTTTCAAAGCTTCAGTTCCAGAGGTGCAACTCGCCGCGTATTTAGATCACCTTATCGTTTGCTCACCGTCCTTCGTGCAACATCTCGTCGATCTTAATACCGTGCTAGCTAAGCTATGCAAAATCAAACTGCGCGTCAATAATTCAAAAAGCCGTTTCTTCTGTGAATACGTGAAGTACCTCGGTCATATCCTTACACCCGATGGTATATTTGTTGATCCTGAAAAGACTAATGCGATAAGTCAACGAAAAGAGCCTGAAAATGTCAAGCCACTCGTTTCCTCTATACAAACCAGCTCATGGTACAGACGATCTATGGAGCAGTATGCAAACATCGCAAATCCACTAACTGATCTAACCAAAAATAATGCTGTATGGCGTTGGTCTGAAAAGCAGCAAACGTCGTTCAACTAATTGAAAAGTATGTTGTCATCGGCGCCGATTCCGAAATAGGCTCAGGATAACATACCGTTTGTATTAAAGACGGATGACAGTACATATGCCCTAGCAGCCTTACTCCAGGGGGAGGGCCAAGATGAGCATCCAATCGAACATGCGAGTCGACTACTAACCCCAGCTGAGCGAAATTATTCAACAATTGAACGGGAAGCCTTGGCTATAATATGGGCCTGTTCAAAGTTTCGTGGATATACTGAGGCAGCTGAAATTACGCTTGTGACAGACCATCAGCCACTAAAATGGTTACTTACGATGAAGTCTCCATCCGGACGCCTTACATGGTGGGCACTTCAAATACAACAATATAATTTTAAAGTAAAATTCACGCCTGGAAAATGCAACTTCCTAGCTGATTTGTTATCAAGTCCACCATGCCGTGCCGAAAATCATAAAGATTCATCAGCCTGCATCTGCGCATTCCACGATGACGTACCCAGACGCAGCGTAAAAGAACTACGTGATGAGCAACTCAAGGACGAGTATATCAAAACCACTGTTTCCTCCTTGGAATCTCAAGATGATAATCTTATGTTGTGAACTAATAGAGGCTTTATTCTAAATGACAGTGTACTTTACTGTTATAGCAGCGACGCTGAAGACGTGGTTCCTTTCCATGAACGCAAAGCAATCCTCAAAAAGTATCACGACGACGATACCGCCGGCCATTATGGATTAGAACGCACGATTTCACGCATCGCTGGTCGTTACTTTCGGCCAGGAATGCGGATTGAAATTGCAAAGCACATAAAGACATGTATTTAATGTCAACGCTATAAGGCAGCTAACATAAAGCCTATGGGCCTATTGCAGACAACCAGCAGCAAATTGCGTTTTGAAGTGATAACAATCGATTTGTTTGGTCCACTCCCACCTACTGAAGAAGGGTTTCAGTGGATATTGGTTGCCAAAGACGTGTCGTCGCGCTGGGTTGAAATTTTTCATCTACGAGAAGCGACGGCGGAAGTTTGTGCCAAGACGCTAATAGACGAAGTTTTTCTACGCTATGGTATTCCTCGACAACTAAAGTCCGAAAATGGTGTCCAGTTCATATCAGCAGTCATGCAAAAGGTCGCCTACTACCTGGGAATCAGACAGCAATTTACGCCTGCTTACCACCCGGAGGCTGATCCGGTCGAACGCAGAAATCGAGACCTTAAAGCACAATTGGCAATCCTTGTTGGCAACGATCATACTACGTGGAGTCAACGACTACCTTCCATAAGATTCGCGATGAACACCGCCAAATACCGAAGCACTGGGTTTTCTCCAGCGTACTTAATTTTTGGAAGAGAGCTCCGTACCCTTGATGACATTCAGCACGATGTGCGTGCCATAGTAGAAAGCGAAAACTGTATACCATGTATTTCACCCTAACTTTGAAGCATTGCTAACGACGTAAAGATGGCAAAAGAAGTTGAACAACGCACACAAGACAGTAACAGATAAACACAGACGTTCTCGCGACCAGTGTTTATCATGTGCCTGCCCTCAACCTTTACAAAGGTAGCAACGAAGTTGAAGCTCCAGCTCCTGTCCAGCCTTTGAGGAAGCGTGGACGTCCAAGGAATATCCGTAACTAGTAATGTTGACACGCACTCGGGACGAGGTTTACATGTCAAAGGGGGAGATTGTAGCAGTTTACTATTAAGCCAATTGATATTATTATTCTTAGTGTAAACATTGTGTTATGTTGTACCATGATTCAATAATTAAAGGTTTGCTCATTATTGACATTAGAGTTTTGACACTCCCTTAACTCCCTTACAAAAGCTTTGCACACACACACGAACCCACACACAGGGCCTTGCTAAGGGAGCCGGTTTTGTCATGAGGGTTTTTGAGCAAACCTTTTATTATTTAATCATGATGTTGTACAACATTGTTGAAGTTTAAACCTGGCAACTCTTTTATATTTTTGACAATTACTGGGTAATATGTTTGTCCTTTTCTTACATGTGTATTTAATTTGTATTCTTTTCAACATGTCATTTGTATGAATTTGCTTGAAATGCTATAAAAGCGAAAACTTAGCAGAAACTCGTTTATTTGTGTTTGGCGATCAGGAGTATGCAGGCCTACTACGTTGCATGCGCAAGGAACGTGGTGAGCGATAGCTCGCCGTTCTACGTGCATTACACAGTAGTATAATTTTACAAGATGGCTGCCATGCTAGACGAACAGCGATGGCTGGTCTCTGCATTGCAGCTGATGCTTGTACTGCTGCTCTTAACCGCCAACTATTTAATTTTGCTGATAATCTACACAGAAATTGTGAACCCACATACTATAACTTTAACCTTCAAAAACGGAATAAAGAGACATTTTTATAAAACCGAATACTACAACAGTAAAATAACATATTTCTCAGATCTCAAAGGCGTGAGCACTAGATACTCATGAAATTTGATGTGTAAACATATGCGAACGGCAAAGCATAAAAGTACGTTTACATCGATACTAATATATATTTTGGAAGCCGTTTTGTTCGCAAAGCTCGAGATCGGTAGTACCGATTTGTTTGAAATTTCGGTTATAGGCTCGGGAATCCCATCCATTGTCTTAGGCAAAAAAAGCGTTTAAATACTTCCTAAAAATGGAACTGCAGAACTTTAAAAATCTTATGGAATCTAACATACATGGCAACATAACAGCGCTGAGAGCGCCGTCTGCGGTTAATTCGTACGGAATACAACGCAAAGCAAGGGTTATGTATACATAAACATACGTGCTAATGTTAACATTAATGTTGATTTTTATGTTAAAAAAACAAATATGTATGTACAGTTCATGGAGAAATAATGTAGGCAATTATGTATGTAG
>NW_023459944.1:0-9722 GCF_013731165.1 Rhagoletis pomonella | reverse complement strand
TTTGCAATAGATATTAAAATAATTCAACGATATTAATAGAAAGGTGCACACACATGCATTTACATATGTATGTACATACAAACGAGCACCAATTAATTTTATTTAAAGAAATGGCGTGTCGTCTATTTCCGGTGTAGCAAACGTAGTACATAGGGCGACATCTAGATATCATCTACCTCGCCCTATTCACTATGCTTTTTTATAGGAGCTTTTCAAAGCTTTGCTTTATGGTGTCGGACACACAACATTGAAAGTTTCTGGAACACAACATTGAAAGTTTCTGGAACACAACATTGCAAGTTGATAAAAGCGTTGTAAAATAGTAATTAATATGTTACATTTGTACCTGTACACTATGAAAAGTGTGTGTAAAACTACTACTGAAAAATATCTATTTTTCAACAGGAATCTGTATAATTATACATACGTATAAGATGTTCAGGATTCGATTTTGAACTTGAGTTCTTTAAAATATACACATGAAATGTTTAAAGTTGCAAAAATTTTGAAACTAAAAATACATTTCCTACAAATAATAGACATTAGGAACTTACATTTACTCTATTTTAAACATTTTATGTGTTATTTTGCGCTCTGCGACAAATTTGGTATGTTAAAGTAAAGACGCAGTGTTTAATTTTATTACAGGGTGTGTAAATTTGCACACATTAAAAGAGGAAAATGGTTACCTTTCTTAATATGCGCAAATAAACAAAAAAAAATTAGAGTGTATTTAAAGTCTTTTCAGTAAAATTCATAAAAATTTCCTTAAATAAATCAAATTTAGTTTTTTAAACAGTGTATTTTAAACTACATTGAGATCTTCTTTATTTTTATATTAACAAATGAAGATATGTGATATGAAAGAGATATATTTAATTTATATATATATATTAAGATCTTGCTTAAAGCATTTTTTTAGCTAACTAAACAATTGCTCCTAAAAGCTTAAACAGACGGCAGCGTTGATCGGGATTATTTGGGACTTAATCCGGATCAACTGCAGTTAATTCCCGAGTTGATCGGGATTAACTGGGACTTTATCCGGATTAACTGCAGTTAATTCCCGAGTTTATCCGAATCAACGCTGCCGTCTGTTAAAGCTCTTATTACACTGCTTTGGTGAGATCTCTATATATGTTCATTGCTTCATTCACAAAAAATAAAATGCTCTAATTTTACGCTTAAGTAGCGATTTTTATAACATTTAGAAAACGTCATTAATGAAAATCTATTTTTGAACGAAAAAAACTTCATAGAAAATATAAAATTTTGGCCTATTTAAAAAAGTATCCCGCAAAAATTCGTCTATGAGTTTACTTCCATCGCTTTTGCCCAAACTGGGACTGCGTACTGCAGTATGGATGTAACTACTTGCGCCAGGAGAGCACGCTTTTTGCTTCGTGGTCCACCTATATTAGGGAGAATTTGTTGGAGGGCACCGGATATTCTTGACGCCTTTACTGTCGCGTATTCCACATGCGAACCGAAGTGTATTCTGTCGTCGATTATAATGCCAAGATATTTAAGTTGCCGCAAGGATTTGATTACATGGCCATTTACGTTTAAACAGGCTACCTCTGGTTTCTTGCGGCTGCTGACTAGGACAGCTTCCATTTTCTCTGGAGCAATCGATAGGCCGACACTCTCCATCCACTCGATGATCAGCTCTATCGCCGCGTTCGCTTTTGCCTCTAAATCTGGCAGCATTTTATCCACCACAGTCAGCGCTGTTCATCGGCGAACCCAGTGATTTCTACTCCAATCGGGAGTGGTAGCCTAAGTACGCCATCATACATTAGTTCCACAATGTTGGCCCGAGCACTGAACCCTGAGGCACTCCCGCAGTGACTATGTACTTTCTTTTCCCCACTTCCGTGGAGTATTCCAGGATTCTATTATCGAGATAGCTTTTTATAATATTATATATGTATCCGGGGACGGAGTGCCTGTCGAGAACATTTAGAATGTGACCCCAATCTGCTGAGTTCAATGCATTTTTAACATCCAGTGTCACAACTGCGCAATACTGCTTCGCCCCACCTCTCCAACGCTTTCCGGCGATCGCTTCTGTTGCTATCGATACTACTTTAGTTATTGCTGCCGTTGTCGACTTCCGCTTGCGAAAACCATACTGGTTTGCTGATAGTCCTCTTTCACCATCGACGAAGGCCTCCAATCTGCTGTGTATGATGTGTTCTAGGAGCTTTCTCATACTATCCAGTGGGCATATGGGGCGGTACGAACTTGGTGTTCCAGGAAGTTTCCCTGGTTTCGGAAGCAGAACTAATTTTTGTATTTTCCAGCTACTCGGGAACACGCCTTGTTCAAGACACATCTGGAACACTTTAGTGGATTTTCCGATACTGCCATTTTCAGTGCCTTGTTCGGAATGCCTGGAGATTTGCTGTATCCAAGCTTCATTGCTGCAACCACGACTTCTTCCGGCGTAACCTCATCAACATCGCAAATGTGTGATGGTTTTCTCGGCTTCTCCACTGTTTTGCGGTGAGGAAACAGGGTCCGAACAATTTTATTGAGAAGAACAGGGCAGTTTTCCTGTGGAGTTGTTGTAATTTTTGACATTACCACCTTATAGGCGCTACCCCATGGGTTTTCGTCGGCTTCGTCGCATAACTTTTGGAAGGAGGCTTGTTTGCTTTTTCGAATTGCATTTCTTAGTTGCTTGCGAAGGTTTCTATACTTAGCTTGCCTCCTGTCGGCACCGGGATACCTCCGTAGCCTTTGGCTTCGGCGCCTTTCTTTCAGGCATTTGGCCCTTAGATCGCATATGTTGTCGTTCCACCAATATACTTGTTTGCGGCATGTTCCGCATAGCTGCGTTGCAAGCTGTAACGAGATGTGCCCTGAGGTTAGTGGCCGCTTCTGTTGCAGAGTTCTCCTCTCTGGGCTGGTTTACGGCTTCCGTCATGACCAAATTAAAAATATTTATATCAAGTGTCGCTTGTTTCCAACTGGGTGGGTGTTTGCCGCTCCTTTTAGAATTCGTGCCCCTGTTTCCGTTTTCCTCTACTAAGTCTATAATAATTTCTTGGTGGTCACTGTGTGTGTAGTGTTCGCTGACTTTCCATTTAACACGCCTAGTCAGTGAATTACTCGGGAACGTAAGGTCGATGATAGACACTTTACTGTTCCGGCGGAAAGTGCTGATTCCTCCACAATTAGCCAGCGCTAAATCTAGCGAGGCAAAGGTTTGAAGTAGAGCTGTCCCCCTGGCGTTTGTTTTGCGGCTACCCCACTCCATCGCCCACGCATTGAAATCGCCTGCCACAATTATCGGGTGCCGGTCTATTGCCGTTTCCACTTTCTTATTCAGGAGCTCTTGGAATTCTTGGTGAGTCCAGCTAGGAGGTGCATAGCAGCTACATATGTGGTATCCTTTGATTTTAACCCACACAAAGCCCTTACCGGCGTCCGCTGGATCTGCCTTCTGGAATGGGTGCGTACCGCACGCACATACTCCCACTCGGCGCTTCAAATCCGTAGCCCAGGTACTTCCCGTGAAACTTTTGTATAATTCTGAAATTATAGCTGCGTCTGCTTTCATTTTCAGCACTGCCTGTTTAAGCAAGTCCTGGGCTGCCTCGCAATGATTCAGGTTGATCTGGATAAATCTCATATTGATGCTGTAGTAACCGCTTTTCTGTAGGCAGGACACCTAGCACTTCCTGTTATATGACCGCTTTTCTCTTCGTTTGTCTGTTGGCACAATATGCACTTTGTTGTTTTGGAGCAATCCTTGGCGGCGTGACCTTCCAAACCACATCTTCTGCATAGCTTTGATCTATCCTCGTTCTCACACTCTTTTGCCATATGGCCGAAGTCGAGGCAACGATAGCACTTTGTTGGGTTGACTGCTTTCCTGAGTCTGCATACCACCCAGCCCACCTTTAGCTTTACTTTCGCCAGGACGATGTTTGCCGCTCTCGTTGGTAAGCTGATTGTTGCTGTTTGAGTATTACCATACGCTTTACGTAGATTTTTTACGGCCGACACACCTACTTCTTTTAGCCCGAATTGTTCGGATATCGCCTTGCTTACGTCTTCGCGTGTGGTAATTTCATCGAGGTCCCTGCACTCGACAGTTACTTCGTGTGTGAGTGTTCTAACTTCAGTTTCATTGCCCAGCACTTTTTCAACCATCTCCCGATATCGCGTGTTGTCGGCTTCTCCTGCTGTATTCAGTTGCAGCAGCATCTCGCCTCTTTGCGTTTTTCTAATTTTTGTCACTGCTTTCCCTAGATCTTCTAGGCTAGGTTCCGCCTTGATCCTTTTTAGAATATCGGCGTACGACCCTTCTCCTTTCTTTGATATGACAACAGCATCAGGTTTAGGTCTAACCTGTCTTTTACTACTACCATCCCGGCGCACCATCTCTGAGTATGATGCAGTCTTTAGAGTTTTAGCTGGTCGCCTTGAGTTTCGCACCTCTATTCAATCATTGTTTTCTTCGCTTGCTTGTTTGTTTTTTTCTTGCTGGTTGCTTGCCTCTGATGGACATGCATCTTCCCTACTGGAACTGAACTCTCCTGGGGAAACGTTTCTCGTACGCTTCCCTTGTTGTTGTTGAGGGGAGCTATCAGGGATAGAGCCTTCTTGATGTGGCGGTCTCGCCCGCTTACCCTTGCTACTGGATCGTTGCAACTTAATTGTTGTTGTTTGAATGGTTGTATATATATTTGTATGTATGTACATATTTTTGTGTATGTACATATGTTTGTGTACATGTACATATGCACATATGTAGTACAAACGAAATCAAATCTAATAAGCTGCTCGTTGATATAAATGCGAACTGTACTGATTCTCAAAAATTATGTGTTTGTTGTACACCCTGTAGGATCTCGGAATAGATTTAGAGCACACCACAAACTAGACTGCAAGTGACTGTAACTAGTCCAAAGTTTGGTCCAACAACATGTAAAATTCTATTTACATGTAATATTGAATGTCCTAGGCTCGGACCAATTGTCCACTTCTGCATTACATTGTAACCAATTTTGGGGAAACAAAATGAAAATAAAACTTGCGCCAGCTGCGATTCGAACCGGGGTTCTCAGATTTTCTAAGCGGATACTCTCTCTGCATGCCAATGTCGCACATGAAAATTTGTTGACTAAGTGCCTACATATCAGCAAGTCGTTAATTGTACCCGTGGTCCGCTACTGCATGACATTGTAACCAGTTTTAGATCAAAACTCATACCTTATGAATTACATTCGGACCACTTTTAGTACAATTCACCTGTTTTACATTACATTGCTTTATATTTTTGGACTATCTTTGGTCTAGATACAAAGCTACTATACCTACGACTATATTTTTCGAGCAATTGGGCCAATCTTTCCTTCAGGGACATTTGTTCATGTTTGTCATTGTGCTTGTAATTTTCTAGAGTAAATAGTTTTGTGCTCTCGCTATCTCCTTGTATTAAATCGTCCTTCGTTGGTATACTCTGATGAACATATACGAGGATGATAGCAAGGCCAACTTATATAAGGTAGTGTTACAGGAGCAGCTGAAATTTTCGCCCGATGTTTCTTAAAGAAAGCCATAAACGTAGCGACCGTTGGTTCAACTTTGTGTTGTTTTGCTCTAGATTGCACCGTTTGTGGGCCTGTTGAATGAATTTATGTCTTAGTTGTATGAAAGATCAAAAAATTTGGATTTTCTGGCAAGTTGTACAACTTACCGCTACATTAATGGCCATGTTGTACAAAATCATTTAACTTGCGTTTATTTTGTACACTAAATAACCGAAAATGGATAACTTAACCGAAATAGGTACGTGCTTTCGTTGAATTTTATAAATGTAAGCCGGAACTATGAAATTGTAAAAATGAGGTTTTACAAATGAGACTGCTCGCAAAATTCCAAAGTTTGTGGGAAAAACGTCCAACTTGATTGCGAGTTGATTTTCACCGACGTTTTCGGCTTGCATTATGTCAAAAGGATGTGTTTGTTGTAATTAGTTCTGTCATTTACTACCATTATGCCTAGGCCAATTCATGAAATCATTTCATGCGTTTGAGTAGAAACTGAATGAATGAACACCATTTCATGATTTCAATTAACGCGGAATAGAGTTCATGCACTTAGTTTTTACTCAGATTGATGAAATGATTTCGTGAATTGGACTACGCATACATGTGATACTTATGCTTTTAATTTATAAGGTAATTTTATGTTTTTATATTCTTGCTACCACATGAATATATGAATTCGTGATAAGAATATATGAATTCGCCTTGGAAGATAGAAAGCGAGTAAGAATAAATGCCGAACAAAGGAATTTGTCTTCTTTCAACTTAAATAAATGCATTTTGCAAACAAAAGTGCGTACGTTACTTAGTGCCTTGGTAATGGCGAATTCGTAAGGATCTATTGATTGCATTATAAACATTTTCATTTATTTGTTAAACATACAATTATTTCCATTACAACCCGGCCCTATGGATGCTAAAAGCGCGAATTCATATGAGGTGGTGTTACCGGAAAATTAATAAATAAATTATATGTATATCAGAAAATTAATAAGATGAAATGAAATTATTGTTTGATTTCTAACCAAACCTATGTATGTAACTCAATCGCCTAATGGTTTGCCGAACCGTAAACATATGTTTACACATCCAATTTCGTGAGTAGGTACCTGGTACTCACACCTTTTTTTAGAAGTTTCACTTCTATCATGTGTACGGTGTTACACACGCATTTTTTTTAAAGGTCTTACTACACAAAAGGCATTGTATGCCACCAAAAGAATTTTCAATTCCAATCCAATTTCGTGAGTAGGTACCTGGTACTCACACCTTTTTTAAGAAGTTTCACTTCTATCATGTGTACGGTGGTACACACGCATTTTTTAAGGGTCTTACTACACAAAAGGCATTGTATGCCACCAAAAGAATTTTCAATATATGTGTACCAGACATCTGCAGCGGGTGCATGATTTTCGTGTATACTCGATCATCTAACAAAACCCGTTTTGCATCGTTCTCTGTATACGAGCAGAAGTATTGTTCGTTATCGACTGAGCTCAAGACGAACATGTTGGCCACAGCACCCGATTGCTTTTCATACATACTTGATTGGGTTCGGGTGCTTTGCAGCTCAATATACCCGGGTGTTCGAGTTTCAACCCGAGTGTGCACAAAATTTTCTTGATTGGCTTATGACGTTTTTGTTTCTACAAAAAATGTTGCCTTCTCATCGCGGTGTTCTTAGTTTTTGTGCGTAGAGGGTAAAGAGAAGGTTGAATTTTTTCGGTAGTTTGTTTAAGTGTACATTTAACCATTTCTTATATTTTTGCTCATACAAAATGCGGCATCACGACGCCTACATCCATTTAGGTATAAATGTGTGTAGATCGGCAATGCCCAAGCCCTATACACTCGGTGCACATTTATTTTTTGTAAAAGTACTTATGTACCTACATAGTTTTAGGCTGTGTTCTAATATATACACACACAGCTTTCCACGCGAAACTATACGAAATAGATGCAAAAACATTTTTGTCTACTTCGCTCCTAATTTTTTCATTGCGTATGCACAAGCACAAAGCAACAACATTTTCGTATGCTTTGTGGGAACATATTGGCGCCAGTTACCTTCAGCGTAAATTTCTTTGTTGTCCTGCATTTTATCGCAATGTTCGGGTGTCCGTTTATTTTCGGGTTAGCTGCGGGTGTCCGAGTGTGGTGTTCGCTTGTGCTCAATTTATAGCGAGGGTGATCGAACAGACTCGTTCGTAACCAAAGCAGCTGTCGGGTATGCATCTCGATCGGCTACTATGTGCCGAGTGTGGCGTTCGCTTGTGCTTGATTTTTAGTGAGTGTGATCAAAAAGGCTCGATCATACTCAAAGCTGTTCTCTGATGTGTACATACATATTTCTCGTAAGGCATCTTTGTATTCAAGAAACAAAGCAGAATACCCATCCGCGATGTTAATTTGTTACTGTCTCCCTAACGACTAAACGATAGAGCGTAAGGGTCTGATTATGCATACTTCGCATAACTTCGCACAACCATTTGTACCAGTGCACTAAAAGTGTAACTTAAGAAACTGTGAAGCAAAATCTAAACTCAACAGATCGCTAAGTTTTTAAAAGTTCTGCTAATTTCTGGGTAATGGAAAACATACAAAATACATACAAAGTACATACGAAATTACAGTTTGAAGTTTATGCGAAGTTGTGCGAAGTTATGCGAAGTATGCATAATCAGACCATAAGAATTCGTGTGAAGTGATCGTCCACAATTGTGGTATGAAGCGCCGACCACTGTTTTTAGCACACGCTTGTTTGCTTTAGGTTGCAGCTTGCTATTGACCAGTGTGGTCAGATTACTTAATGGGCTAGATTTTCAACAAAATTCAGCAATTCTACATAGCACTTTTTCTTGCCTAATTTTAAACTTGCCAACTAAATGCAAAACTAACTAGCCAAATAAATGTACAAATTTAAATGTACAAAAACGTTTGCCACTTAGAAGATAATGTTGCGGAGACATGAGAATGAAATTCCTTTGGTGGCAAAACTGGCGCAAAAAGTATTATGCATTCCAGCATCTAGCGCTGCGAGTGAAAGGTGTTTCAGTGTGGCAAATCGAGTTATGGAAAAACGAAGAACAAATCTTAAAGGAGAACATTTTGATGCCATTTTATTTTTACATTCGAAAGACAAGAAATAAAATTTTAATATCAATATTTTTGATGTGTATACATCTTTGGTTTCGGTAGGGGTAAAATTTGCGAAGCTGTAACGCATATCCCAGCACAAAACTTCGAAGGGCTTAGCATGTGTATTTCAGCATAAAATTTGTATTTGCATTAGAAGCACCCTGTGTTTGCTTGCCAAATGGTTGCATACATGTAGGCATATGCGTAGTAAGACGAAATGCGCTACAATTGATTATTACTTCCGATTATTTAAACTCCGCACATGCATACCGCTTTGTACCTATGTATGTACATAAATATGTATGGACTCATTTGTTGCAACTAAAAAGCAAAGCGAAAATTTAAAAAAATACTGAAATCATTTTAACTGGGACCGTTGACAACTGATGAACATACATGAATATATGTATGTATAATATGCATATGTATGGATGATATAATAGCTCTGATCCAATACTTTTCGTGTAAAATCCTGGAAAAAGGTCAAACAGCAAAATCACTCTCTGAAGTGAGAGTAAAAAGTGAGTAACAGCAAAACGTATGGAACAAAAAAGCATCGGGTAAAATTCTGCAACATGAACTGCATTTACATGAACCACAGATTATATTCCGAAAAGAAAAAACTAAATTTAGGAATATATACAAATAGAAAGCTCAAACTATAAGCTCAAAAACAATAACTGATGCGGTGTTTCCAAGATATTTTAACGCTCTTGAGTCACAAGTATATACAAGTATATTTTATCAATCATACCGATAATTTCATGTATTAAAAGAATTAAAAATTAAATCAGCAAAATTAATAAAATTATTGAAATTAATGTTTAATTTCTAACCTAACCTACATTTGAATGTATGTAACTGAATCGCCTAATAATAGCTTTACATATAAAACGATTATCCTAATTTTCGAGCTTAACTCCCTTATCTGTTATTTGAAAAAGAGATTAGCCATGCATAATTATAATTAAAAATATCTCAGATTAAACCGATAACTTTTTGGTGTCCAACCTAGTTTTA
>NW_023459943.1:43617-45447 GCF_013731165.1 Rhagoletis pomonella | reverse complement strand
AGCTCTCGATTTTGTTAGCACATTTTCAAACAGCCCGGGTATATGAGCAGCGAGTACTCGCACACTTGTTCAATGCTCATTACTCGAAAATTTTCGAGCTTGAGCTCGAGCAATTCGAGTTTTTTCGAGTAACTTGAGCAATGTTTTTTTTTATTATATTGACATTTTTGGTAGCAACTTTTTAAATTTTTCAAATTATTGATATATAATGCAAAGAGTGTTACATTGGTATTTAATAATATAATTTATTTAACATGAATTAGAAAGCAGCTGCTGACAAATACAATTTACAAATTTTCTTTTGTATTTGAAATTGTTCAAAAACTCGAAAATTTTGAACAAACATTTGATCAGTTGAGCAATGAACGAGTTTCGAGCGAGTATCGAGCTACTCGCATTGCTCGATACCCGGGTATCTAGAGCTCTAGTTTATACTAAATATATGAAAATAACATAAAAATAAAATTGTTAAACTTTGTGCTAAACTCGGGAAAATTCAATACATTTGCATACAAATTTGCAACATTGTAATCAGACTTTTTATAAAAAATTTTAAAATTTAGTTTTGCAACCCATTAAATTTTAGTTGATTTTTGGTATTGCTTTTACTGAGAGTTTCTTCCATACAAACTATGTTTGACATTTTTTTGTATGTGGAAGACACTATCAGCAAAAAATAAATAATTGCAAAAAATCAACGAAATTTTCTGGCAACTTCAGACTAGCACTTTACTAATTGGCTCAAAAGCTACATTTTCAAAATTTTTCTATAAGATCTGTAGCTCGTTTCTGTAACTCTTCTCTACCGATTATTTCTCTACTAGTAGAGAATATACGTCATTCCCTACTACTCATTAGCAGTAGAGAACAGGGCGGCGAATTCATATCTCTATTCGCCTTGGTAGAGAATTGTTACAGAAACGAGCTACTGATTAGAAATTGAGTCAAACCACGCGAACTGTATCAATGAATTTTCATTGACTTTCTGGAAAGTGAAGACAATTATGGGAATCTGTAGATAATTGTAGAACAAAAATACACTTTGGACGGTTTTTCGAAATTGCACTTCGTTTTTGTTTTTTTTTTTTTGGTATTATAAGAATATTGCAATTTTTGAGAGAAAAATTCGTAACTCGTTTTCATTCATTCATTTCATTTGATGAAATTTGATGAAATTTTTTTTGAGAGTTGCTGAAGCTTTTCCCTTTACAATAAAAAGATTTGCAGAATAAAATTTGCAAAACAATTAATTCTTTAATAACAACTATTTAAACAATTGCAATTATTTATATATTCTAGGCCCGCGATTGCAGTGAAATTTTGGCACAATATACTCTAAACTCTTGTTTTTAAATTCCAAGAGGAAAAAATTGGTCTTTCCAATTTTGACAGTCGCTATCAATTTTTTTCTCACCTTTAAGCCTTGAGTAAATAGCTATTTTCATGTAAGCTTGTGTGAGTGATAGCATTTTTATGTTAATTAATGAATAACACAGGCCAACAAAAATTAAAAAAAATGTTGGTGCGACAAATGTTAAAGCTATTTTTGATAGACTTTGATAGATTTGATTACGAATCCGTAAGTACAAAGGATCCAACACGTACAGGTTTTGAGAAAATCGAGGTCAAAGTGTCAAAAAATCTGGCTTTTGCAATATTTGAGAAGCTCTAGCAAAGAGTAAAAAGGTGATAGAACCTTCCACTTAGGCTTAGATTAAAGCAAGAACCCTCGAATACTATCCTTGAAAATACCATTCCTGCACATTGAATTTATGGTCACTTATAGTCATTTATTGAGCAGTAAAATTTGACTTTTGGCGAAGTTTGAGT
>NW_023459943.1:30526-43517 GCF_013731165.1 Rhagoletis pomonella | reverse complement strand
TCAGTATAGAATTATTCAATTGAAATACGCCAATATTGAAATGAAGCGCTTTGCACTTAACGGATGCTTTTTCATAATTAAGTTAAAAAAAAAAAATATTTAAATTCCATGCTGCCTGTAATAGGGCTTGAACCCTGACGCTCTGGAAATTAGCAAATTGTGGCAAGCATCTTCGTGCACTCAGCTAAAGCCAGACATGTAAATGTGCATTCAAATGTTCAGTTTGATTCAACACCACGTGTGCGTGGTATGAAAGTATTGTTTTTAAATACGAACATTTTAAAACGATAATCAAATAAAAAATATTCATGTTTACTGTGTGTTATTTTCCCCAATAAATTCATAAAATTTTTCTTAATATTACAACGCGTTTTTTCTCTCAGTGTAGTAATTTTTATGCAAAATTTGTGCAATCAAATCGAAAACCGGGACACTTAAACGAAACCCGGGACATTTTAAGGTTGGACCGGGACACCGGGACAAATAGTCTAAAACCGGGACATGTCCGGGAAAACCGGGACGTCTGGCAGCCCTACTTATGAATCTCTCGTCAAGGCATATCTGCGAGACATGTAGTAAATTATTTTTATTTAGGAATTTCGATAATGCCATAATTAATCGCTACATTAAGCCATATGAACATACTTCTTTTATTATGTGGCTCATTTTAAGGGGGAGAGGTTGAGTATGGTAAGAAAATACCTTGTGTCAAAACCAAGCTAATTGGACACTATTTTCGAGTACTACTTAAACACATGTACTCATGATTTGAACATAAAAACTTTGTGCGGAAAAGTCTGTCTTACGAAAACTAAGTCATGTTTTCACATTTTATTTATTGACTTTACACTTTTTTTAACGGTTGCCATCATTTTACATTAAAATAGTGCAATATTTTATCTGCTATTAATTTCGCACAGAAAAAGGAATCATTTGACCAAATGTGCAACGGGACGATACGGGAAGCGGAAGATATGTAAGCATGCATAATAGTACGATTTTAATTACATTTTTTATTCTATAAATCAGCTTGCAGGCGGAAAAGTTATATTTGTAACACAGAGTTACTTTATAACTTGGATTTCAGGGGAGGAAATCTGATCGGATATCCGAATCCGGCTATTATTTTTTACATGGTATCCGGAATCCGGTTATCCGGCAAAATCTCTATCCGGCACATCCCTATCTGAAACTAAGAAGCAAAGTAAAAGAAGATATAAATAAGAGGGAACAAAACGGTGTTATCGAACGAGTCGACGGACCTATAGAGAGGGCGTCAAACTTAGCCATTGTACCAAAATAGAAATAAATTCCGACTAATGCTTGAAAATCATACAATCCCTTCATTTGACTCGATTTCTGCTAGAATTGCAAACAAACGAATTTTCTGTGTTTTGGATTTGAAGGACGGATTTTATCAAATCGGACTAAGTGAAACAGTGAACAACCTGTGAAGTTTCAATACTCCCTTTGGCAGAGCTGGGTCGTAATGATTCCTTTAGGAATTAAATTGCTCCCAATTACAAGTTACAAGGAATTGTAATTAGGAATCAATTCCTTCAGTCCACAGCAAAGGAATCGATTACTTTCTCAATTCCTTGAAGTAATTTCAAATGTAATTTTTTTTTTAATTCCATTACAAGGAATTTCAAATTGTAATAGGAATAAATTACGTGCTAGTAATGTAATTTTTTTCCCCAATTCCTTTGAAAGGAATTCAAAATGTAACTGAGTTGTTTTCAATTCTATTACCGGGAATTGCAAGAGTACTTTAGTTTTTCAATTACTCAAATGAATTGTAAAAGTAATCGAGAAACTGAAAGTTCATTCACCAACGTAAAATGTGGGATTTTTGTTGTGGTCGAAGATTAAAATCGAAAGCACACATTGGACCATCTTCTATCTATATCTATATCTATATATACAAAAGTTGTGTTTTATTTTGGAACGCATTTCCGTCATCCCTTGTCAAGTTTGGTTGCAAAAGTTGTGTTCGTTTGTACGAGACCTCAAAACTCGAGAACGGCTGAACTGATTTGAATTTTTTTTTTAATTGTTCGGTATAACACCGGAACCATTAACGATAAAACAATTGGGATTGTTGCCACTTGTTTTAAAATTTTAAGCTCAATTAAACTGATAACATAAATGAACTATTGCAATGCGGGTATCAAATTTAAGAAGTTTAAAAAAGATAACCGTTGGAGATACTCTTTAGGAGTGTTGCCACGTATTTGAAAATTTTAACTCAGTTAAATTGATAAAATAAAGGAAATATTGCAAAGTGGTTGTCAAAGTAGAGAGTTTTAAGAAGGCTTACAGTTAAAAATATTTTCGAAGAGGCTTGTCACCTGTTTTGCAAATTTTAATTTTTATTTACTTATTTATTTATTTCACATGTATGTACAGCAAGACACGAAGTCTTTTCAGTGTACGTATTTGAAAGTTCAATTACAAAAATTCATTTCCATTTAAATATAAATACTAAACTTAAGCTAGCATTAGCAAATATGCAGGTAATATTCTTATACTATAGAAGAGGCAAAGAAAAAGAGGAGAAAGATTACTACCTAAACAGATTTGTAACTGCCATTTTGAAGCATCTACTTGATTTAGTACATTTAATTGATAATGGTAAGGAATTCCACAGCCTGATAGCACTAACGAAAAACAATATGGGAGCTGTTAATGTTTTATATTTGGGGATAACATTATTATGTGTGCGAGAACTCTGAACAAAGTTTAATTTTTGAAAAAGGTAGCGAGGCTGATGATATCTAATTATTTTGAAAAGGAATATAATATTTCGAACATTAAGGTAATTTTCCAGACTAGAACCTAGGAAGCTTTTAGTACAAAACGAAATGTGATCATACTTTCTCTTAAAATATATAAACCTAGCGGCATTGTTTAAGGCTAGATTTAATTTATTTTTTGATTCGCTATCAAGACTACCATAAACCACTTCAGAGTAAGATATCTTGGGAGCAATAAGGGCCCGTACGAGTTTAAGTTTTGTGTTGATGGATAGACAGTAACATGTTTGCCACAGATACCTTCGATATGATATAATTTATGTGGTCTGTGCCACTTAGATGAGACTTTATTTTAAATCCAAGGCTAGTCACTACCGATTGAAGCGTGATCTCTGTATCGTTCAGCACCTGAGTAGGTTAAATGCGCATGTGCCGAACGATGTCCGGCATGCGTAGAGACCCCTCACGACTCGAAACATCTCTTCGCATGCCCGAAAAAACCCCACAACCCTAACGGCGTCGTCCCTATGGACCGACCCCATAGAGGATGCACGCTTCTTGGGGCTGCCGTTAGTGGAACTCGACGACAAGGACTGAGATATCAGCCGAACTGGGCGGGGTTGTTGTAGCCGCTACAACAAAACAACAACAACAGACCACTCAGGTTAAAAGAGTCGTGCGCTATTGGTAGTGCCTGCGTTTAAGCTGCGTTTAAGCAGAGGTCATTTCCTTGGGCCCAGATGGAAATTCTTCTTAGGTCGCCATTGAGCCTGAAAACTAAGTCTTCCACAAGACCAATAGGACGTGAATAGTATATCTGGGAGTCGTCAGCGTAAAGATGGACAAAGGCATTTTGACAGCAATGGACAATGTCATTCACAAAAATTGTAAAAAGTATCGAGCCCAAAATTTACCCCTGAGGTACACCAGAAGAAATTGTACTGCGTTTCGAAAAGATATTTCCACATCAAATTAACTGATGCCGCGTGAAACCCGAAATAATGTTGAAGTTTCAATAGCAAAATATCATGGTTTACAGTATCGAAAGCTTTAGAAAAATCCAGTAGTACTAATATGGTAAGTAATTTCCTATCAAAGGCGGGGCGAAAGTCGTCCATTACCTTTATTGTTGCTGTTGAACCACTTTGATTAGATCTAAAGCCAGATTGAAAGTCACGTAAAAGGTTATTTTCATTCAGATGTGAGACTATTTGTTTAGAGATACATAAATTCATAGTAATACATTTTACCTTTATGAATCGGAATAACATTTGTCACCTTCCATTGATTTGGGAATGTAGAAGAGGTTATAATAAAACTTATTATGTGTGTGAGCGAGGGAAGGACGTAGGGGAGAATCAGTTTTAAAAACCGCAAGCTAATACCATCCACACCAATGGAATTCGATTTTATGGCATAGATACTCCTTACAACTTCATCTTCAGTGACTACATCGAACGTAAATTCAGAACCCGATTTCGGGGTAAGATGCTGATTTATCACATACGACGAAGGATTTGTTTGCTTATTTATCCCAATAAACGACGGCGCAGGTTTTTTTATCCTTATCGCAGACTCCCATTGATTTTATATTTTTCCACAAAACGTTGGAGGGAACGTTAGCATTAAATTTTGTTTCGAGATATAATTTTTTTGATTGACGTAGTTTTGTTGTTACTTTATTCCTAAAATTTTTATATTTGACCCATCGGTCATCCGTTGGATTCCGCTTCTAATATTTATATGCAGTGTTTCGCTTTTTTATAAGGTCTAGAATGGTTTTAGTAAACCACGGCTTTCTTTTGTCAAAAATTTTAATTTTTTTAACAGGGACATATATTGCGAACAGATATTTTACCAGCATGTTAAATAACGCTAGTGTATCGTCAACAACTGAAAAGAACCAACAGGAGTTCCAGTCTATTGCCGCACATTCATCCAATAGCGCAGTCCTATTTAAGTTCTTATAATCTCTAAACGTCAAGTCGGTAATTGGTTTCACATCATTAAATTCTAAATTATAGCTTAAAAACATGAGCTCATGGTCAGATATTCAAGCCAAGGGGAATTGGTCAATATGATTAATATTATTAACGACACTAGCGCCAAAAAAATCTAACATGCTTGGCTTGCATTGTGGTGAAAAGCGTGTTCCATATTTATTGACGATAGTGATGCCACTAGCATTAAAGCTGCTCAGCAAATGCTTACACCTAGTGTTATTCATTAACATGTCTACATTGAAATCACCACAGATGAGGACATGCACATAGCTAACAGACAACTCAGATATTTTAGTAAAAAGCGAAGTCAAATCATTGTTTTTATGTGGGTTATAGACACAAACAATAAGACACTTTTGAACATTATCACTAAATTCAACGAACATACTTTCAACAGCATCAGAACAGAGAGACCTATGTAAAACCCTACAACAGTGTTCAGCATTTAAAATAAATCCCTATGCCACCGCCTCTGCTACCAGTGGACCTATCGCTTCTTATAATTGAAAAGTCACACAGAGCATATGCTGAATTTTCAATACAAGGTTTGAACAAACCCTGCAAAAAGTGGGACTAGGTTAAGTACTAGTACAGGACCACGCTACCTTGTCACCAACACTAGTAACCAAAATGGTCCAAATATATGGAGAAAATATGGTAACATTAAGATTGCGATGTCATTGGACCTGACCACCACTGGTCCAACGCTGCATAACACGGGACCACCTAGAAAACTACTCCTTTTGGACCATGGCACATTCGGCAACCGAATCATATTGCCGATGGGTCACGAAGAGGTGGTGTTCAGCACATATATCAGGTTTGTACGTTTGAAGTGGTCCAGGTCAGCATAACAAGTTCCTAGTATGCAACCTGGTCCTTTTGCACATACTTTAAAATTACGACCCAGTGGACCACCTGGTCTTCAAATTTTTGCATGGAAGTATCTGTTACACACACCACATCAATGCTGACAGCTGCGGAACCGGAATTTTCTGATGGGGGGGTTTTGCGGGAAATTTTGGCCCTTATTCTAATTACCTTAAACGAGCAATTTTTGTGTATATGTATATGTATCCATAAGTTTCTCGGCAACGGCTCTAACGTAGCAAAATGAAAAATCGTTTAAAAAAGACTTTCGAAGGTGTATTTCTTCCAATTGTCAAAAATTTTTTATTTGTCACGGGGAAAATACCGTAAAAATTATTTGTATCGTGCGAATATCTATAGAAATTATCAGGATTTGAAAAACTGTAAGCACAGCGACAACAGCCAAGCATTTGCTTTTTTATAAATTGTTGTTGCTTTGTTAGCCGGCAACAAGTACCTGATGAAGCAGAAGCAATGAGCTTAGCCGACCCCGCTTTAAAGGAATTTGAAGAAATGCGACAAGATGCAGAAAAAACTTTCATTTGCTTTTCGAACACGTAGAAGAAGTATGCACCAACCTAGGTACAGAAATCAAAGTACCGCGATACGCCAGTCGCCAAAAGAATCGCTTTAATGTGAAAACCGGCGACGCCGAGGCATACTATCGCAATGCTTTTTACATTCCCTTCCTTGATACATATATTGCTCATTTGAAAAGCCGGTTCCTAAACCATAAATCAGTTTTAAATAATTTTAGTGTTTTGTTTCCAAAGTATGATTTTAACGAAAAAAAACTGAAGAATTGTTTGCTTTCTATGAAAAAGTAATCGACTGCTCGAAACAAAACTTTCTTCTGGAGGTAAAAATGTGGAAAAAACGAGTTTCACACGAACATTTTCGAAAATGCTCTCGAAGCATTACAAGTAGCTAATACAACGTCTTTTGGGAATGTTTTTAAGATCTTACGTATATTGGCACTTTTGCCCGTTTCAACAGCCACACCTGAACGAAGCTTTTCATGCCTGAAAAGAATTAAAACCTACTTGAGAAATACAACATGTCAAGAAAGACTCAACAATCTAGCATCTATGAATATTCACAAAGATATACATTTTTCAGTTGACGAAGTTCTAGAAGAATTTTTCAAAAAACCACTAAAAATTTTAAAATTCTTCGTTTCATTGATTTATAAGTAAAAAGAAAAATTTAATGTGTTTAAAATTATCAAAATGTTTTATAAATAAAGCGAAAAATTGAATATATGATTTTAGAAATTCGTGTTTGAAACTTTATTACGCTTACTTTCTTCTAAAGAGCCTTTTTTCTAGACCCATATTAGTGAAATATTATTCTTTGACTTGAGGGGGGTTTTAACCCCCAAAACCCAACCCATTCCCCCCACCCCAACGTGTGTCCGCCACTGAATGTTGAGGTAACGGAAAATATAAATTAAATACTCAAGTTTGTCTACTGTTAAGCTTCGTGCATTAAAATGACATATTGATTGATTGATGATATTGGCATGTTAATTTAAGAGCTAGCCTTATATTACGTTCAAATTGGCCCCATTTAACTTGTTAAATGAAAAAAAAGCTTTTTGTAAAACACAATCGTCCACATTGAACATTTCGAGTTAACTTTGACGGTTGATTTCAAATAAATGGCGTGCAGGGTTAGAACTCCGGCAAGCTTAAATCGGAAAATCGTAGCATAAAATAATGTTCCATAGTAGTATTTTTATAGGTCGCTCGTTTAATAGAGAACATCATAATCCAAAGAGACATTTTTCTCATTTAAGTATGCAAAAATGGCTGCCAATCCTTATTTTATATTCGTCGAAAAATGCGTTACGCTATCCTCCAATTGTTTCCCTGGAACTCTACCCTATAAACCTTAGACTCTACAATCTCTCTTTAGCCAAAGTAAGGAACCAAATGGATGTTTAATGACAGAGTTATCATCTAATATTTCAAGCAAGTGTTGCATATATTCGCGAAAGAGTGGATAAAACTATCTTTAAAATACCATTTCAACTATTATTATCGTGGAAAAATTACGAAATTTATGCCATTTTCCAGAAAGAATACCTTTAAGAGGCATATTTTTGTTTAGATATAGTATGTGCTACATAAAAATACAAACTAGTCTAATATTATTTATATTATACATTAAAAATTACCTGAATTCATCAATTCATGTTTGTATTAAAAAGAAAAACAATTTTATTTTATGTTTTTCTTTTTTTTAGTTTAGATACTGCAAAAGGCGTACTTTATTATTTTGGAATTAAAAACGAAGCAGATCGTAGGTAAAGCGGAGTAGCGTAGTAAGTTTAAAATTTTCTCTGAAACCGTAGTAAATCTACTACGATCGTAGTGAAACTTTAACCCTGCTGGCATATCAAATGAAAGCTTTTGGCTCATTCTGATTGGCTGATGCAGAAAGCTTTCTGATACAACTCTGCGCTGAACTGGTTTTCAAACGAGTAAAATGATTTAACTGGTTCAATTTTCCAACAACAATTGCATGCGATTTAACATGTTTTGTTCATTTAACTGGTTCAAGCCCATTTAACATGTTTAACTCGTAAATTTGAACATAGTATTAGATTATCGTCGTTAGTGCCTATACTCATGTCATTGCTCAAGTGAGCCATGTGTGTGTCTATCACGAGATGCTTGTAAACGACCCATGAACCAATTAGAACAGATCTGACCGGTTGAGAAGCAGCCATTTGTAATAGCAATTGAGAAAAAAGTGTGTGACGTTCGTAATTTTGAAGTTTGCTATTTCTGTTTTGCTTCTTTTTATACCCGAGCGCACTTGTGCACAAGGGTATATTAATTTTGTTCACATAACGGTTGTTTGCAACAGCCAAAACGATTCGAGATAGATATAGACAAATGTATACTGTCTGTCCGTCCGTCTGCCCGTCTGTCCGTCTGTCCGTCCGTCCATGAACACGATAACTCGAGCAAAAATTGAGATATCTCAACAAAATTTGGTATGTAGGTTTCCATTTATCGGATTGTAACCACGCCCACATCCCATATAACGGTAATTTAGAGAAATACGAAAACTGCGATATTTTAGTAACTACTGGAGTTTATTCTCTCAAAATTGATATTTACAATAAGTTTTACACGGAAAATAAGAGTATTATAAATTTTCGGAAAATGGGCGTAGCCACGCCCACTTATGGTTACATATGTATATCTTGGTAACCGCTGTACCAATTTCTTCCAAACTTGGCACAGTTGTTGGCCTTCACACAATATACCAAATGGCCGAAAATTTTTACAATCGGACAATAACCACGCTAACATCCCATATAACGGTAATTTAGAGAAATACAAAATTTTCGATAAATCAGTAAATATTAAAGCTAATTTATTCAAAATTGATGCTTGCAACAATTTGTTAACCAAGAAATACGTTTGTGATAAAATTTTGGAAAATGGGCGTGGCACCACCCACTTATGATCACATATATGTATCTCGGTAACCGTTCTACCAATTTGTACCAAACTCGGTATGGTTATTGTGCTTGCCACATAAAAGCAAAACGTTGAAAATTATTGAAAGCGGATTAAAATTGAGGCCGCTTTACATATAACGGCAAATTTCAGAACTGCTTGAAACTTCAAAATTTCGGAATCTAAGGACTCTAATTTACTCAAAATTGATACGCGCCGGCTTACCATGTAGCGGTAGCTTTCGGTAAGGTGAAAAACACATATTTAATACGTGCGCCGGGTATTTAATGTTCGGCTCCGCCCGAACTTAGACTTTCTTACTTGTTTTATGTGTATGTATTTTGTCGGTGGTTTATTTCAGTGATTATTAATTGATTTTTTGTCCAAATGTAATTAAAATGAAGGGCGCGGTGATTGAATGCAAAAACACGTACATAAATAAAAAATTGGTTAGCACAAATATGTGCACAACATTGCTTGCAGTTTTTCTTTATGCTTCGTCTTCATATTCTTTGTTTACTTTTCACAGAAAATAACATGGCGCCGAAATTACAAACGTCAGCCAGAAAATTACTTTTTTCTTTTGCTCCATCTTGTCAGAATAATAAGAAAATGAAACAAGCAAGAGGTAGGGGAATAACATAATACTAACAAAAGACAAAATCAACGCTCTTAACATTTTATAAATATAAATATAGTATAGCATATGTACGTAAACTATGTAGCAGCTGCAATATGATTGACGTTTTTACGATCCAAAACCTTCACTGCTACACTTTCGGGATGTTTTCTTACAAATATGTGCCCACGAATCGAAAATGCACTCACCAGACGTTTCTGTTTCTTAAGTTGAGTTGCGTATTGCATTAATTCACGCTTCGGCTTTGTCAAGCATTCGTGTACGAAGAACTTCCCTTCAGCATTGAGGCCAATGTCGCGTAGAATCAAAGACTTTCGGCCGAGTTCAATTTAAATATGATTGGAGAGGAGTTGTTATTGTTCTTTGTTTTACGCATTCGAAAAGATGAGCGAATGGCAAGCGGAGGCAGATTAACCCTGGGATTCAGTAATTCAGTCTCATCTCAAGTCACTAAATTTGAGATTAGCAATTAGTAACTATTTTTGTGACTTAAGACGACTTGGGTATTCAGAAGGAGAGAGTCACAAAAAGTTCACCAAAAATGTGTGGTGAAAGCAAACACAGACAAGCAACTGATAGTAGTGGTATTTATCTAAACCGATAACTTTATCAAGCAGATAATCTTATAAGTTTACGAACTCTGTTACATGAACGACCCACACTCTCTTTTCGTTTACACTTGCGACAATAATCGTGTTTTCTTTGGTTATCGTGCTCAGTATCACTAACTTTATATTACTAGCACGAGGATAAAGAAATTATAGAAACTAACTCATTAAATGGGAAAAAATTATATTTAGGAGATAATATCTACTTAAATAAATGCACATATAAGAGAAAGGCGATTTATTTGAAGCAATTTTAAAGAAACAATGACAGAATATCTGTTTGTGTATGAATTCATTTGTCACTGCTACCAAACTGTGCAGCCAAATTATCAGTGAAACAAAACAAACAGAACGGATAATAATTGAACCAGATCTCTATCAGGATCATATCGTTGTTGTTGAATTTGCGTGAAAAATTTTTATGCGGATCCCGATTATTGCCCAAGGAAACATAGCTAGAGTTGCGACAGAGTTGCATTGGCTTCAGTTTATCAAGTTTATTCAGTGAAATTGCTGGAGAAATTTATCAGAAATGCGTAAACGAGTTTCCATACAAATTTTGACAGTTCATTTATAAGGTTTACACAATTATAAGTTTATACGGTTTACAATGCATTTATAAGGTTTGATGAATACCCTTAGTGTTTATGTATGCTTTTTGCCCGCGCCCGTCAAAGAGTCGTAATGGCCGAGTGGTCAAAGCATTAGGCTGGCAGCCGAGAGGGTCCGGGTTCAAGTCCACCTCGGCCGTGGAGGACTTTTTAATTCTTTTTTATTTAGTATTTTTTTATTAGTTTTATTTTTTTTTAACAATCTTTAGTTTTTGACGTAAAAAAAAATAAATGTATTTAATTTGTATGATATTAAAGCATTTTGGTTTATGTCCTAATGAAATTCTTGTTGAGAAAATTTCCTCGCTTCATTTTCGCGTGTTTTTTTTTAATAAAATGGAAATAAATAAGTTTTTCCTCCATACTTCTATTTTTGTGACCGGCTCTTAGCCAGCTGACAAATTAGTGACTTACTGAATACCAAAAGTCACTATAAAACTATGTTCACATATCAATATTATCACAATCAAAGCTCGTTTTTTAATCACCCCGTTTACACAGGCAAATCTCAGATTATTAGCCGTCAAATTTGTTGTGCTTGTTATTCTCACATCTCAAGGAAAAGTTATGTTTCTTCTCTGTGCCACCGTGATCACGTTTTTATGCTATAATAAGCAATATAAATATATTTTAACTTAACATTTTATTAAAAATACCTTTACAAACCTCGTTTCCTTGCTAGCGTACATTTTTTTTTTACTTTTACATTTGGCATTTCTCCTCTTTTTTGCAAAAACAATCGATAAAACTAGGATGGACACCGAAAAGTTATCGGTTTAATCTGAGATTATTTTATAATTACAGATTAACAAGGGACGAATTTTATATGGCTAATCTCTTGTTATAATTACAGATTAGGGTGTTAAGCTCGAAAATGAGGATAATCTACTTATATGTGAACCTAGTATAAGTGACTAGAGACCGCTAACTGAATGCCATGGTAACTCACGTGCATAGCTGAGTAAATAGCGAAGGCAAATTCTCGCCAGCCACCTGCGGTACACCATATACAATTACATCGGTTGACATCAACGGATTCTCCAGCTCATCGACTTGCTGACAAATTGTGAGAACTCTTTTGTTTCGTTCCCCATTTTCGTCGTGCAGTTTCTCTAGCGCACTTACTCTTTCATCAATATTTTTCATAGCTGATTTAAGGTTTGCAAGCTCAGCAGCGATTTCACAAATTTTTTGCATAACGCGCTCTTCACTGTCGTTCAATTTTTGAACTCTCTATAGACGTTTCCAATTTCTTTTCCAGCCTCTCAAACAGCCGAACTACTGATTTTTAGTTAATGATCAATTTATGGTAGATTGCTTTTGGTATTTTATAGGCTTATTGATCAGTACCTTTATGTGCAAGAAAACACTGTTCTTCACGTTTTAACCCGACGTTTCGCTAAATTTCTTAGCATCTTCAGGAGCGTTTTTCTCCTTTTATTTCTACATCAGCATATAAATATAAATAAAAATTTTATAAATTAGTATGGACGTATAAAAATGTGTAAACAGTTATACAAAAAAAAATAAACAATCACGTATTTTAAAAATTTTTGGACTTACATATGTATAAACATGTGTTGAAAATACACGTACATATATAAAGAAATAAATAACATCAAATCTTAAACTAATTGGTCAGCATCGATACCAGCGTCGTTGTGGTACACTTGTCATACTGCTTGATGTTAGCTATAAATAAAGTAGATATACAGTCGCGATGTCATCCGTGTCTTCCTTTTTGTTAATTGAGTAGTCCACTTGCAAAGTGCGCTATGTAAATTCTTTTTCGATTTTTAGTTTTTGATGGTTAACGTACCACTATTTAATCCTGGAAGTGCTTCGCTCTTTTGACCCTGTATGCGGGCTTTGTTAGTCGGAGCGACTAACACCAACTTTGAATTTAAATAAGAAATGAACAACAGTTAAGAAGGAAATACGATTGATGATTTTGAGTTTTTGTTTATTTTTTAAACACGTTAACAAAATATTAAATATATATTATTTTCCATATTACATATCGCTAG
>NW_023459943.1:23463-30426 GCF_013731165.1 Rhagoletis pomonella | reverse complement strand
TTTTTTTTATCAATATCATCAAAGAGTTATTTAGGAGGAAATTTGTTTGCACATTCTGTGCATATGTCAAATTTGTGCTCACCACAAATACTTTTTTGGCAATTTTTGCAGCATGACTTAGTCATTCGGTGCTTTTTATAATCAAAAAAGCTGCAAATCTTCCTTTTTGTTTGTTTTTCTATAGCGTTACTTTGAATTTCTTCTTGAGGTAGTATATTTTCGATATTTTGACGAAGTTTGACTGATATATTAGGGTTACAGTTCAATCGTTGCGTCATATGTGGCTGAACCAGATCATTGTATAACTTCTTAAGAAAATTTCTCCGCGATAGTGGTTTCTTATTCGAGTTTAACATGTTATGTGAGTAAATTACGTAGCTATTAATGAACGCTATATTTAACATCCCATAGACGAGTGACCGCGAAAAGCGAGCTGTTGCTCATCTATTGTCAAATATAATCCTGGATTGTAGTTTCCACGACAGTTATCATCAAAAATATCCCAGACATGTCTTATATGAGTAAATCTATCGCTTATGCGAGCAATTCTAGTCGTTTTGTCATCAAACCGTAATGATGCCAATAGATCGGAAGGTGGTTGTTTTTCATAGCAGCAGTAAATGTAAGCAAGCCAATCGATCCATATAACTCAGCGGCGTTTTATGGGTGGCTGGCGGCTTCGTTTTTATTTGCCAATTCAATATTTGTCCATTGGATAATATGGTGAATTATATTATCAGATATAAACATTTTGAAACAATCAAGCGGCTCAATTATGTTTTTGGAACGAAGTGATGGTCCTCTTGCTGTATGAAAAATATTTTGGCCATACCGATGGTTTTCCGGTTTCACCGTCGACCACTTGTGGCGATTTTTCCCAAACAAAGAAACTTTAATGTATAAATAATGCGGCTCTTATTAAGCCTTTCCCGCAAAATATTTAGAGCTACATCATCATCTTCAGGATCAGTTTCTCCATAAGATGAAGACGAAGATTCCAAATCGTCATTGTTTTCAAATATATTACGCCATCTTCTTCAACTCCAGAAAAACGGCTTTCTCCATCATCCCTGTCTGAAGCTTGAAGAAATTCTTCAATTCGCTTGTCATCGAGATAGCGCTTAGAACTCATTTTTAAATGACTTTTCCAAAATATGTACGTATGTATATAAATATTTCACGCTGCAAAATACAACAAAATCAAAAAGTCACACTAAATGCATTATTAGTCGTTTCGACTACCAAGCATGCATAAATAACGTAGAAGTCTAGAAAAACGAAGTCTGATGAGGAGATGTTTTGATCTCCGAAATAGTGCTATAACTTCTACCGCTTAGACTTTGTTGCTTTTTAAATTTTTCCTAATAAACAATCGTGGTACAAAGCTCAATAAAAATATTAAAAATAAAATGTTAAGAAGCCACAATAACATTGACAAATAACTTACTTGCAGTTCACTGAAAGTTTTGAGCGTCCACACTCTGCTAGAGCTCGCTTTCGACTGGTGATATGCGAACACAGAGCGCAAAATAAAAAACGATAGAAGAGATACACCTGATTTACATGATTCAAGTACTTGAAAGCAATTCTTGCTCATTCTCTTTTGTGTTTTTTATTTGCTTTTACACGTTTCAATTCTGTTGAATTCAAGTCTTTGGTTCTTTAAATGGGAAGCAACGAAAATGCCAAAAGCAAAGCAAGAAAGTTGAAACGACTTGACGGTACAGACGCATGTGTACTCGTCCCTTTTCTTCTCACCCCCTCTCTTCCATGTCCGAGCAGAATTGAATTCAATACTTGAACTGTGTAAAAGCACACATACGAAGCGAAACACGATTGTTGTTAGTCGAATCGACTAACAAAGCACGTCCAGGGTTAAAGTAGTTTCATGTCCACTAACAACACAGTGCAAAATCCTTTCATATTCTGAAAAAACTAGCATCAAATGTTAGCTACTCTAGCAAAAGTCGCTATAATACTTACTGTATGTATATATACACTTTCAAAAGTCGCTATAATATTTATTGTACGTATTTATACAAGTTCAAAAGTCTCCATCTTCTGATGAACTTAGAAAACTCCAAGAAAACGTGGTATTTTCGGTGCCTAGTGGAAGACGTCTTAAAAAAGAAGCAGACCAACCTCCATGGAAGAGAGAACGCGAAAAGCTTAAAAAAGCTGCCTATATAAAATATACTGTTTCGCTATATTTAATTTCTATATATAAAATTTGCAAAAACTACCACACTGCGATTTTGATTTTTAATGTTATTAGGCTCTTATTTATCCAAATTTTCAGATAATAAAAAGAAATATACAATTTGGATGTTACTTGTTGTTGTGGACGTTTTTTTAATTTATGGCTTACTATTATAAAATCACATAACGCTGTTCGCAAGTGGAATACTCAATTGTCTTGTGCCTATTCTGTAATATCCTTAAGCTCTCCAACGTGAATCTCGTTCTCTCCATTTTTTTTTGTCTATTATTTTTGTTTTTGTTTTGGTTAGATCAGCTGTATGTCCGCTTGCATCTTCTTGATGTCCGCTTCATGCTCCGATAAGCGAACTGCAAGCGGCATGTTCGTTGTCCCAATGTAAATTTTATTACACTTTTCGTTTTCATTTCCTTCGCATGTTATTTCGTACACTACGTTATTTTGTTGGTGCGGCTCTATAGGAGTTTTGGTTTTGGTAAAAATTGAAGACAACGTGTAATTTGATCGGTATGCTAGTATTGTGTTTTGGTTGTTAGTTAATTAATTAAACGTCCCGAGGATGTAGGTTTCGAATACCAGTCAAATATCAAAGAGTCATTTCTTCTTTGGATCATAACGTCTAAAAATGGAATCCGGAGGTTGGTTTCAGTTTCTATTGTAAACTGCAATTTTTTATGATATTTGTTAAGTGTTTTCAATATGGTGTCCACGTGGTTTCGTTTAACTATGGCAAAAATGTCATCCACATATTTTACTATAAATTTTATATCAATTTCAAAGTTTTCCTTACGTTCTAACATAGTTGCGTTTAGTAAATCATCCATTATAATGTCAACAGTAGTAGGTGAGAGTGGGTTTCCCATTGGCATTCCAAAGGTTTGTGCATAGAATTTTCCGTTGTGCGGGAAATAATTGTTATCCTTCAGGCAGAAATTAGGGATATTTATAAATTTATTTTTGGAGATGTTCGTCGACTGTTTGATTTTGCTCCATTTTGACATAATGATTTTAATGGCTAAAGGTATCGGAATGTTGGTAAACAAAGATACCACATCAAAGGACACCAGCAATTCTTCCTCACCTACTTTTATTTTATCCTTCTTCTTCTTCTTCTTCTTATTTTTTGGCGCTGTAACCGCCTAAGCGATTTTGGCCGAGTTCAGCAAAGCACCCCAGTCGTTTCTCCTTTGTGCCAACTGACGCCAATTGGAAACGCCAAGTGAAGCCAAGTCCTTCTCCACCTGATCTTTCCATCGCAGTGGGGGCCTCCCTCTTCCTCTGCTACCACCAGCGGGTTCCGAGTTGAATACTTTCAGAGCTGGAGCGTCGGTGTCCATTCGAACGACATGACCAAGCCAGCTGAGCCGCTGTATTTTAATTCGCTGCACTATGTCCATATCGTTGTAAAGCTCATACAGCTCATCGTTCCATCGTCTGCGGTACTCGCCGTCGACAAAGCGTAAAGGACCGTAAATCTTCCGCAAAATCTTTCTCTCAAACACCCCAAGAGCCGCCTCATCGGATGTTGTCATTGTCCATGCTTCTGCGCCATATACCAGCACGGGCATGATGAGTGACTTATAGAGCGTGGTTTTCGTACGTCGAGAGAGGACTTTACTCCTGAATTGCCTACTCAGTCCAAAGTAGCACTTGTTGGCAAGAGTGATTCTACGTTGGATTTCAATGCTGACATTATTATCGGTGTTAATGCTGGTTCCCAAGTAAACGAAATTCTCTACTTTTTCGAAATTGTAACTGTCAACAGTGACATGGGTGCCAAGGCGCGAATGTGCTGACTGTTTGTTTGATGACAGGAGATACTTCGTCTTGTCCTCGTTTACCACCAGACCCATGCGCTTTGCTTCCCTATCCAACTTGGAAAATGCAGAACAGACTTCGCGGTTTTTGTTACCGATGATGTCGATGTCATCGGCATAAGCCAGAAATTGCACGCTCTTGTAGTAAATTGTTCCTGAGCGGTTCAGTTCTGCAGCTCTTATTATCTTCTCCAACATCAGATTAAAGAAGTCAAGTTTTATCCAGTTTATCTTTTAATCTAAACACATTTTTTATATTGTATTCCTCAGAAATTAGGCTACTGAGAATCTTACTTACATATTTGGACAAACCATAACACGGAACATTGATGGACGAACAAATTGGCCTTAAAGGGAAGTCTGGTTTGTGGATCTTTGGAAGTCCGTAAAGTCTAGGTGCAATCGCTGCTGTGCATACGAGTTGTTGTTTACCTCTATAGTCAATAATTCTGCTTTTATACAATTCGTCAACCAGGGTATTGTTCTTCCTCTGTAGCGTGTTAGTTGGATCGTTTCTTACTATTTTATACGTTTTTTTGTCGTCAAGTAGTTTATTCATCTTTTTTGTATAGTCCTCTTTGTACATTACCACTGTTTTGTTTCCCTTATCTGCGTCTGTTAAGAAAGTTTTGGTCTTGTTGAATGTTTCCAGTATAAATTTTTCTGCTGAGTTGTGTCTTATATTCCGTTAAAATTGTATTATATTATTGCTGACACTGTTGCTACTGTCGGACTATTAGCACCTTTAGAATTCAGTTGTTGTACTGCAGTTTTTTGCGGAGAGGATGCATTCCGGGCGCTTTTCCCTTGTGACATATTTGCTTGTTGATTAAACTTTATTATTCTCGCAATTTAGAAAACATTTCCATCATTATAATTACACCGCCACACAGAAAAAGGTGAGATGTACATTTAACCAGACCCACCTACCGACATGTATTTCTCCGATTGACCTGAAATTTTGGCTAACACATTTTTTCATGAATATTCACCAATCTACGGGGTGCGACCTAACAAAATCCGACAAATTAAAACAAGGGCCACCCTAATGTACATGTATTACCCAAGCATGCAGGACGGTGACAACAAACACATACATACATACATCCCTGCAGCAAATCAAACCGGTTCAGGACTTGCGCTGAGCTAGCCTGAAAAGGGACGGTACTGGTTCTTCATATATCCCAAATCAATGCTTTCAACTGTCTTTTTTAACATGGCGATGTCCTACGAAGTGACAATTGTCGCCATCTGCAGAACTTTTGAACTTGTTCTGGGCTGACTCTGGCTTAGATGGTTCTGAGACAGTTCATGTAACAACAGTTCCTAGATAGTTTAAAAAGGGTCCCCTCCGGGCTAAAAAAAATGTGGTTAGTTTTGAACTGGTTCTAAGAAGTATAGTATAGCCTTTTCATTAAATAAGCACGCATACAATTTTGTAAATAAAAACTACTTCATTTTATGTTTAAATAGCTATTTGTTTTGCACTAAATTACTTTTCGAGGCAACGTGTACTTTAACATTAGTAACATAAAGTTTCAGTTATTCCTTCATTTTCTTCATTTTAAAAATAATTTATATTTGTTACGTATAATGGGTATTATTTATAATTAAAAATCTAAACTAAGTCGAGTGGAAAATGAGAAAACGGTGATATATTTAATGCCTATTTGTGTTAACTCAGCATTAAATTGTATTAAATGTATTGAATTGTAATACATAGACTCTCCCGCATCGAATGAGGAATATATAGAATTTTGAATATTCACAATGGTTTTTATGCTAAATATTTTTCGTAAATATTTTTTTTTAAGGTTTGCTCATTAGTATTATAACATAAACAATGTCTATTAAACATATAAATTCACGTTCCTAACTGTGTTGAAAGTTAAGAAGAATTCTAGAAACTGTTATAAAAACTTCAATATTTTAAACCAGAATTTATAAGTATGCAGTTCTATAGCCGATTAAATTTTAGTATAATTAATCGCGCTGATTTTGATAACTCTTTATACGCACGCTCTTTTAGGTATTCTCCCTAAATATTTTCGTTTAAGATACAAAGTTACAATTTGATGGGCTACAAAACAGAATACTCGAAATATTTATTTTTTTATTTATTTGAATTTACATGGTTTATGGAATATGAGACATAGTACTTGAATTAAAACCTAACGAAAAATATTTAAAAGGAACACTCCGGCGCCTTCGTCTTGGTCTGCAGGCTGTATCGGATACCCAGCCGCTAAATTTAAACGTACATAGAATACGTGGTATGGTTAAGAGCACATCCATGTCAAAAACAAAGGCACACACTAAGAAAAAAATCTCGATAACAAAAGCGATAATAATATCGATAGCAAAATCGATAAAAACATCGATAACAAAATCGATAAAAATATCGATGACGAAATCGATAACAAATCGATAGCAAGATCGATATCAATATCGATAGCAAAATCGATAACAAAATCGATTACAAAATCAATAAAAATATCGACCAAAATATCTATAAAAAAACGATAAAAAATATCGTTTATTATATCGAAAAGTTCCGAAAATATCAATATCAAAATCAATAGCAATATCGATAACAAAATCGATAAAAATATAAATTAAAACCATGTGCATACACTCAAGAAGGGCTAAAGAAGTTTCACTTCAAAAAGTTTTCGCGTCTTATGCATACATGTGTTCATATATGTACATTAGACTGCATCACCAAAAAAAGTTGGTGTTTTTCCGCCGGGATTGCAAAATTTATTATATTTTAAGACGTCCACCAAAATCTTTCGAAAAAATATTAAGATTTAAGCGAGCTGGACCGATTTGAAAATACCTCCAAAAATTTAGTTTTTTATGAATAAAAATAGTTTCTTAAAGTACTTTTGGAGAAAAGTCCCCTCAGATGACAAAACAGATTAAGCT
>NW_023459943.1:16070-23363 GCF_013731165.1 Rhagoletis pomonella | reverse complement strand
GTGCGTCGGCAGGTTTGAGTGTGGAAATAGCGTAGCAACAACTCTCCCACCGATATTGATGACGATGCGTCGACCAGGTAGCGCGTGACAACAACAACATCGCTGCAGCGGAAAAGCCAACAGCAAGAGGTAAAATTGCCGAATTGCATTTTGCAAGTCACACGGCAAAACATGTGCAGCAACTGGTAGGAGGTAAGAAAGCGTCAGATATTTAGGCCTAGTCGCCGCAATATTTTAGTTAGCAAATTCAGTTGTAATAACTCGACCGATACAAACGGCTGCTCTTGCGCAAACAAGAGAAACAAAATATCATTAAAACCCAACCAAGTGTTTTAATAATTGCTCTTGTGCAAGCAAGAGAAATTAAATAACATTAAAACCCAACCAAGTGTTTTAATAAGTTACATTCCAAGCGTACACTTTTCAGTATAATGGTGTATCTGCATGTTATTTTATATAATGATGACAAAAACAAAAATTTGTTTTCTCTTACAACGAAATGACCTCGTTCCCTGCCCCGCGTCTTATTACTAACTCGGTTACTTTTTTCAGAAGTGAAACTTTTTGCTGGTGGGTATGAAATGCAGACCTTCGTTTTATTGAGGGTTCTTCTAAGTAATACATGCATCCATCCATATTCTTATTCTATTTACGAGTGTATATTTTTGGTTTCTTATTAATATCCTAATAATGGCGATCCGAAACATTTAAAAGAAATAATATATTTATATGTATTGTTTTTTCTGCTTTTCTTTACTCTCAGTCTTCACCAGACACCCACTTTGATGAATTTTAACACGGCCAATGTCTTACGAAATTCATATCTTACAAAATTGCAAACCTGGGAATATCAGTTTATCGGTTATTTGCATATCTGACTCGCGTATGCTGGAAAATTTATCACTTGAGCATCTTGCTAGGAAGTTAAGAAATCAGCAACTCGCATATGCAGGGATATAGCGCTACACTGGTTCATATGAATTTAGTATTAAAATTTCTAGAAAAGGACAAAAACGAAAAATATTTTTCTCTTACAACGAAATGGCCTCGTTACCTGCCCCGCGACCTATGTATTACTAACTCGCTTACTTTTTTCAGAAGTGAAACTTTTTGCTGGTGGGTATGAAATGCAGACCCTCGTTTTTTTGAGTTTTCTTCTAAGTAATACATACATCCATACATTCTATTTACGTGTGTATATTTTTGGTTTCTTATTAATATACGTATAATGGCGAATCGAAACATTTAAAAGAAATAAAAAATTTATATGTATTGCTTTTTTCTGCTTTTCTTTACTCTCCGTCTTCACCAGACGCCCACTTTTCTCATTAGTCAATCTTATCCCCACTAAGTTCCATTTATTAGATATAATAAATAAACGCAATCATTATAATAAAATAACATGCAGATACACCATTATACTGAAAAGTGTACGCTTTGAACGTACTTTAACTACACGTATGCATGTATGTAATTTACATATATGTACATACATATATATTACCACCATAATTCATATATTTGTGCATATTCGTACATTCCTTCCAACTAGGGTGGCCAGATATTATAGGGATATAATCAGTACAGTTGGGATCAAAAATCAGTACAGAGCCATAAAAATCAGCTCATTTTTAAGCGTATTTTTATTATTAACAATATAACAGCCAAATAAAAGTGCATTAATTAAAAAAAAAATAACTAATAGACTTTTAAATACGTATAGTATTATCAATACAAAAATTTATTACTTTAAAACAAATCAATGGTATTACGTATGTATGTACAGCTGTGCTCAGGAAAATAGTAGTAAAATGTATTGACAGGTTTTGAAAATTTTTTCTTTCCTTACTTAATTTAATTTTTTTATAAAAATATAGTTAATTCTATAACAAAAGACATGTGAGTTGAAGTCTCAAACTTTCTAGAAAATTTATAGGAATTGAGAAAAAAAAATTGTAGCCCATTCAGTTTCAGTAGAAGACGAGCTCGAGTCAGAACCTGTTTGCATATTTTAAGCTACAAATTTAAAACATATTTAGTTGGTGTGCTTATTAAATACAACATTCACATTAAAATGTTGACTAAAAGGTATATTACCGAATTATCGCTAAATGAATTTTCGAGTACGAATGAAATTTAATAGTGTTAAATGTGTATGTGCAAGTAAAATTACAGGTGGTCGAACATCTAAAATCAAAGTAAAGTTACATATATCATATCCAAGAGTCGGTAGTTTGCACCTTTTCCAAATTTTTAGAACTTACATTCCACCGTAGCAGTAGTCGTTTGAAATACTCACAGCCGATTTCTCAGTGGATGTTTAATTATAACTGAAAGATTATTGTCATCTTCTCAGTGTACTTAATATATAATTAACTCACCACCACCTTTCATAAGATTTATTAATGGCGAAACCAGCTTTTCCTGTAAATCCTGTAAAACCTGCAAATCGTGAAGTTGGGTTGGGTTGAATCCAAACAGTTTGTTATTTTGCGAAATCCAGGAAACGAAATAATTGCAAGCTGACACCTTTTTAGTAATGGTTTAAATTTAATTAATGCTTTCAATCTGCTCACATGTATGAGTTGTCAAAAACCATTGTTTTGAACATGTAAACCTCAAGTAAATGTCAATTCCACCAATTTACAAAAGTATTAAATGTAAAAATCAGTACAAAATCAGTACAAACTCAAAAAATCAGTAGATTTTGCGTACTGATTTCGGGCTCTTAAAACTCAGTACAATAGAAAAAAATCAGCACACGTACTGATTAAATCAGCGCATCTGGCCACCCTACTTCCAACCGAAAAGCATTTGCTTGCATTACCTACATATACATATGTACATATGTATGTATGCTGTATGCATAACAAAATGCATACCCAAAACAAACGCGAAAAATATCTCCCATATAACGTCGTTGAAAATTTTTCGCGATAAGTTTATCGCGATAAGCCGTTGTGAGTGATCGCGAATGGATTCTTTGCATCGTTTTTCACATTTATGAGAGGCCGACATCGGCAATGCTCGGACTTCTCATATTCGAGTGAGAGGAAATTTCTTTGCTTTCTTCGATCGCGAATGAAAAGCAGCGGAAATTTTTTTGTAGATCACATTCCGAATGTGAGAGATGATAAATTTGTTTGCATGCAAAAGAAAGAATGCAAAAATTGATTTGGAATATTATCGATCATGAACGTGAGAGAATGTGAGTGAGAATTTTCGAGCCCTGGTTGATTGCAGGCAATGGGGATCTGTTTTTCTTTTAGTCTATATATATAAAAATGAATGCCATTTTTCGTTGTGACTTTATAACTCAAGAACGGGCTCACCTATCAAAACCAAATTTTTAGGCTTTGTTTGGACTATTCAGTAGATGGTTTGTGTTTTGAAATTTTAAGAATCGGATACCAGGGTCTCGAGAAATAGGCCAAAACGTGGACCCGGATAATCCTAGGATGTGTTTGTACAATATGGGTAGCAAATGGAAGCTGTTGATGATTTCTATAGTATAGAGTATTTTTGATGCCGCTCCGTGACTAGGGTCTCGAGATATCGGCCAAAATGTGGACCCCGATAACTTAAGGATGTGTTTGTACAATATGGGTAGCAAATGGGAGCTGTTGATGATTGCTATAGTATAGAGTATTTTTAATGCCCCTCCGTAACTAGGGTCTCGAGATATAGACCAAAACGTGGACCTGGATAACCCTAGGATGTGTTTGAACCACATGAGTATCCATTGTAAGTTGTTGATAAATGCTAATGAAAAGAGGACTTTTCTTTTCGCTGGGTAACTAAGGACTCCAGATATAACCAATTGGGAACTCGCAGTGGGATGACATCAAAAACAATTTATTTGCAGGACAGTCGACAACCGATCGTCATGACATTACTGCGCGTGTTTTTCGGCAAAAATGTAAAGCACTTATGGATTTAATTGTGAAATTATATGTATTTGGGGAGGTGCGTTGCCATATGTACTCCATCGAATGGCAGAAAAGGGGATTGCCGCACGCACATATACTAATTTGGCTGGTACATAAAATAACTCCGGATCAAATCGATAACCTTATATCAGCTGAAATTCCTAATCACACTGCTGATCCTGAGTTATTTCAAGTTGTCGTTAAAAACATGATACATGGACCGTGCGGTGAACTAAATGTGAATTCACCATGTATGATTGATGAAAAGTGTTCGAAACGATACCCAAGGCAATTTACTTCAGACACAATAACGGGCAATGACGGATATCCGTTGTATCGACGTAGATCACCTAATGATAATGGCAAAACGGCAACCATTAGAATGCATAACCAGGAAGTTGAAGTGGTTCCGTATTGTCCATTATTATCGAAAATATTCAACGCTCATATAAATGTGGAATATTGTAATTCTGTCAAATCCATTAAATATATTTGCAAGTATGTAAATAAAGGGAGCGATATGGCTATTTTCGGTGTTGCTGGTGATAATAGAAATGATGAAATTACTCAGTATCAAATGGGTCGCTATATTAGTAGCAATGAAGCTGTATGGAGGATTATGTCGTTTCCAATGCACGAAAGACATCCTGCGGTTGTTCACTTGGCTGTACATCTTGAGAATGGCCAAGGTGTTTATTTTAATGTAGCAAATTTATTGGAAAGAGCAGCGCAACCACCAGCAACTACGTTAACAGCTTTTTTCAAATTATGCGAAACTGATACATTTGCGATAACTTTGTTATATTCTGAAGTGCCTCAGTATTACACATGGAATGTGTCTTCGAAAAAATTTCAAAGACGTAAACAAGGAACAGCAGTTCATGGGCATCCTGACATTTTCCAAACAGATGCAATTGGCAGAATATATACAGTACATCCAAACAATGTTGAGTGTTTTTATTTGAGATTGTTATTAGTTAACGTGAATGGCCCAAAATCATTTCAAGAATTGAGAACAGTCAACGGTCATTTGTGTGAAACATACCGTGAAGCATGCCAACTTTTGCATTTGTTGGAGGATGATGCACATTGGGATTCAACACTTCATGATGCATCTATTTCGGTTCATCCTCAACAAATACGAATGCTGTTTGCCGTTATATTATCAACATGTATGCCATCAGATCCACTTGAATTATGGAATAAATATAAACATAATATTGCAGAAGATATTTTAATTCGTATGCGTCATCATGCAAGAAATCCTGATTTGTTGATAACTTTGGAAATGTACAACGAAGCTTTGATAATAATTGAAGATATGTGTCTACGGATTGCAAATAAAACATTAGTACAATTGGGTATGACCGCACCAAATCGTGACATGCATGATCTGTTTGATCGTGAATTGCAACGTGAGCAGGAATTCAATTCTAATGATTTGCGTTTATTTGTACAATCGAATATAACCAAAATGAATATTCAGCAAAAACATGTATATGACACAATCATACAAGCCATTTCCAATAATGCAGGTGGGTTATATTTCTTGGATGCACCTGGTGGTACAGGCAAAACGTTCGTTATATCACTGATTTTAGCCACTATTCGATCGGAACAGAAAATTGCATTGGCACTTGCATCTTCGGGAATTGCTGCTACATTATTAGAAGGTGGTCGGACAGCACATTCTGCATTAAAATTGCCATTGAATGTACAGGTGATTGAAACTCCAACTTGCAATATTTCAAGAAATTCTGCTATGGCAAAAGTTCTGCGATTAACGTCAATTATTTTATGGGATGAGTGTACAATGGCGAATAAAAAATTACTAGAAGCATTTAATCGAACAATGCAAGATTTACGTGGTAACCAACAGCTTTTTGGTGGTGCTTTGATATTACTGTCAGAGGATTTTCGACAAACATTGCCTGTCATTCCTCGGTCAACTCCTGCTGATGAAATAAATGCCTGTTTGAAGTCATCAGTTCTTTGGAGATATGTACAAAAATTTACACTGAACATTAATATGCGTATTCACCTACAAAATGATCCAGCTGCCCATGAGTTTTCAAAACAATTGTTACAAATTGGTGATGGCAAAATACAAATCGACAGAACCAACGGATTGATCACTGTACCGAACAATTTTTGTACAATTACGAAATCGATAGATGAATTGATTGAATGTGTTTTTCCAAATATTCTTCAGAATTACAGAAATCATGATTGGTTGAGAGAACGCGCCATTTTAGCACCGAAGAACATTCATATCAATGCCATTAATTTTCAAATTCAAGCAAAACTCCCAGGTGTAGTCACGACATATAAATCAATTGACAGTGCTATGAATCAAGATGAGGCAATGAATTATCCAACTGAATTTTTAAATTCATTAGAACCGGCTGGTATGCCACCGCACTGCTTGAATCTGAAAGTGGGTTCTTTGATTATATTATTGCGAAATATTAATCCACCAAAACTGTGTAATGGCACCAGATTGGCAGTGAAAAATTTATTGCCAAATTTGATTGAAGCTACATCTTAACTGGTAAATCAAAAGGAGAAGTTTGTTTAATACCGCGTATCCCTATGATTCCAACTGATATGCCATTTGAATTCAAACGATTACAATATCCTGTGCGTTTATCATTTGCGATGTCCATCAACAAAGCTCAAGGGCAAACACTTAACGTTTGTGGTGTGAATTTGGAGGAATCATGTTTTTCACATGGCCAACTTTATGTTGCCTGTTCCAGAGTCGGTACCCCCAGCCGTTTGTTTATTCATGCTCAAAATTGAAAAACAAAAAATATTGTTTATCCAAATGTTTTAGATTAAGTTTTAAAATAGCTAGCAAATAATTAAATATATTTTTTTTTTTTATAAATGAGTTTGATTTAATATTTCACTTTATACGTAGCGAAGCACGTACCGGGCCGCTAGTAATCTATGTATATACATATGTACGTACATATTATATATGTACATTAAACTGCATCACTCCCCATACAGAAAAAAACGGTACTGTTTTTCCATTGGAATTATAAAATCTGTTATATTTTAAGACGTCCACCTAAATATTTCCGAAAAATATTAAGATTTAAGTGAGCTGGACCGATTTGAAAATACCTCCAAAAATGAAGTTTTTTATGAATAAAAATAGTTTAACTTTTTTCAAAGATTGGTATAAGAAAAACTTGAATTACTGAACCTAAACTCTTCCGATTTCGACTTGTGGGGTATCATTGGAAAGGTATTTTCTCACCTTTTTTATTTCTTTGCTAACAAGCTCATTCAAAGGATGAAAGAGGAACGTAGGATGAACGAACGTCATTCAAAGTTGAATTAAGATGTGTTGGTA
>NW_023459943.1:1275-15970 GCF_013731165.1 Rhagoletis pomonella | reverse complement strand
AAAAAAGCAAACGATAATTTACAAGGCGTACTTAGCACGGTGCATAGACAACTGGCTGAGTCAGTGGGATTGTCGGTTCGAATCCTACTGAAAGAAGTCTGATGAGGAATGTGGTGATTTCCTTCTACCATTTTTTTTCAAATTATTGTTGCTTTTCCACAATAAATTTTCATTAAAAAAACGGCCTCGAGCTCAATATAAATTGTTGAATTTAATAACAAAGTAAATGCAATTCGAATCTTGAAATATCTTAATTTTAGAAATGGACAATAAATCACTTATGCTAATATTTGCAGAGTGTTCAGCAGCTAACACACCATTGATCTCCATACCATTTAGCAGGATAGGGTTGACAATATTTAACCTGCCCAGAGTGACTGACGTTAAAATGGTTTCCAATTCCATTATAACTGCTCTATTTCTGGTGGAGGATAGAGAAAAGAGATATCTCGTATCTATTTGAGTGCTTTTTGTATTTTGTAATAATTTATTTACTGTCACTGTCAATTCGTCTATTTTCTTTTATGTAGCTGAATTTTCCGCTATTTGTTGTTCCTTTGTGTCTAATAGGGCATTGGTTCTGGTCTCGAGCATTTGAAAGTCGTCAGAGTCTGGAGTCCCTGTTATGTATTTCAAGGCATTCCCCAGAATGTTAATACTTCTAGCGTACCGATGGTGTATTTTTATCGCGTCCAGTAGTTGTAATATGTCATTCTCCAGTAGTCGTTTAATATGTGATTGTGGTAATTGGATCAGTAGTTTGTCCGTCTCCTCAGCTATTGCTTCGAATGCTGACAAATTAGTTTGGTGAAGTAAGAAGCCATGCTGCTCATAAACAACTACAGCTCCGGATGTAATTGGGATGTAGTAAGAGTTGGTACAATCGAGTATTTCTGCGTTGGCTCGAAAGCTTAACGAGAGCAAAATTATCCTAAGGGCGACAAAGGAGAGAGCGGTCAGTGTCTTAAATTATTTTTGTGCACTTTTCGTTCATCAATTATAATAAATGTACGAAGATCCTTTTGGATTACTTTTTCGGTGTAAAGTTTTGAAAACTTGTTTCCTATTCTTTTATTAGTTTTCACATAAACTTTATCCCCAGGATTATACTGTCGTGTTTGTCTATTTTCATTATGTCTTTGTAAATCTTTCGTCCGGTGTGTTGCTGTGTGTTGCTGTGGCTAGCAAAATTAGCTCGATTGTGTCAGAGATACCAGTCTCAAGCTTCTGACAGCGGGCAATTTCCGTAAGGCTACTGTGGAATCTTTCCACTTGTCCGTTAGTCGTACAATGGGCGGGGGGCGTTTGGGCTGGTGTAGATTTCGACGCTAAAGTGATTTTTAAGTATTGATTTAATGGTTTCCGAATTCGACGATCTCTCATTGTCACAGACCAACACCTTAGTATTTCTGTGAAAATTGAGAAGTTCGTATATGGATTCTTTAACATCAACTATGGCTCTAGATTTTATTGGAAATACTATTGCAAACTTTGAGAACTTGTCTATTGATGTTAGGAAATGTGTCTTATCGGTGGAGTAAATGTCGACATGAAGGATTTCTCCCGGATATTCAGGTAAAGGAGTCGATCCTATTTCTGGGTTTGGAGGATGGCGTTGGTATTTGGTCTCGTGACATATCTTGCAATTAGAAATTATTTCCCTCAAAATTTTCCGTATTTCAGGGAAATAATAACTTTCAAGGACCTGTTCCTGGTTTTCACGGAGTGACCGATGAGCTAGGTTGTGTTCGGTTTGAAGAATCTCGCGCTGGTCATGGGATGGGCAATTCACACTGCAAGCCGTTCACAACATTTGGGTTGACACATTGTTTTATAATTTTCATCAGTTCTCCTACATTATTGAACGATATTCGGTGCCTCATTCGGGATTTAAATATAATTTTCGAGCTAATTGCTGTGTGATTTCCTTCTTCAAGGACTATTTGATTCCGAAAAAAATTTATGGGGTTATTTACAGTGGGAATTGCTTGATACAGCGACTCACAGTGGTTCGGATCGCAAATCTAGCTGGACGAAACTATTTAAACAAATACTCGTTGATGGATCTTTACACCACTTCTTACCTAGGGGATTTTTGGGTCGCTGATTACGAATCTGAAGTCACTTATCAAAAATCGGTAGATTTCTATGAAACTGGGTATCTGGGAGTTTTCTGGGTCGCTGATTACATATCTAAAGTCATTTACCAAAAATTCAAAATGGGGAATCCAATATGGCGGACGAAAATTTAAAAAAATCGGTAGATATCTATGTAACTGGGTATCTGGAGATTTTCTGGGTTGCTGATTACGAATCTAAAGTAATTTACTTTATTTACTTCGGAACGAGCAATTTCATCAGATATTTCTTACAATTTACTAATCACATAATCACGGACACCTTGTTGTCTTTTAGAAGTTTCTGCAACACCAAATGTCAAACAACTTACTTCTTAAGATTTTATTTACCATGACTAAAACTTAAGATCACAGCAATAAACACAAATAAATTTTAGAAAAAATTGTATAACAGCGCTTAAAGATTTGCATGCCTGTTGTATAATTTTTTAATTTCAGAAAGCAGAAAATTCGCGAGGTACTATTTTTTTAACTCTTACATAACCAAAGGTTTTATAACTCCAAGTATTTTTCTTTTTTAACACACAACCCCTTCCCCCCTTCTGCCCCGTGGATCCGCCACTGATCTTATATTTATATTCAGATACATTCCTGTTAAAAACTACTTTTGAATTTTGAGATTTGACATACCGTTACTAAATTGTAAACATCTAAGCCAATTGGTTAGACTTGGTTATCGAACTTACACTCTGCATTTGCGAAGGTGTAAAGAATAATATGCAAGTGGTTTTATAACGGCCTTCGGCGGCCTTTACTTTTCCTACTCTTTAATTTATTTTTTTAATTAATCAAAACGACAATTTTTCAGAATAAATTTGCTTATACCAATGTGGACATAAATTGCGTTATGACCTCTGAATCTATAGCGAAATAAGTGTAATTTTTTGTTTATAAAGTCAATTTGCTGTTATACAAATATCTGTGAGTGCAATTAGCAATCATTTAAGTTAAATTTCAGCTTTTAAAATAGAGTTCTCAAATAGGCGGCGTTGACTTACCTTTTTTTGTTTGTTTTCATATGTTAATGCTTTAATAAATGCAATTTCTATTTGAATGTATTGTCAGGAATGTATTCCAAGTACCATTAAGTAATTTAAAAACAAAAAAAAATTTGACTTTCGTCCAGCTAGATCTGCTATCCGAACCACTGTGCGACTCTTCGCTATTCGCAGCCATGCTTGCTGAGTCCATGTCATGGTCTAATGCATTTATATGTTGTCGGGAGAGGGCGTCCGCGACGAAGTTTTCCTTACCAGGCTTGTAAAGAAACTGCGGTGAAAATTCCTCAACAAAGGCACGCCATCTTTTCATTTTCGCGTTCGCGTTGATGGTCGGTGTAAATCAAGGATGATAGAATACAAGATTGCGCCGATTGCAGCAGAATTCGTGAGAGTAATTTTGGCGTGACGTCACCGTAGAGTTGACAACAGAGAGCAGCAAATAAAACTGCTGTCTAGTGATGTGATGAATTGTCGGTACCCAATACTAAAAAGAGGTTTCGGTACCCAATACTTCGTTATCGGTATCCGAATCATTACTAATTTATATGATATCGGCTAAAACACTTGAACTTATCGAAAAAGAGAAATATTATTTTATCAGTTTTAACCCTTCAAGAAAAATACTTTGGTGGATGAAGAACCTTTTAGGGGAGGTGCGGGGTGGATTCTGTAACCAGTTTGCGACAAGTTTCGGATTGATATCGTACTTATTGGCGTAAAAATATTTCATATCATACGTCAACGAAACCGATACCGATTCGAAAATTGTCGCTAACTGGTTACAGAATCTGTCGCTAACTGGTTACAGAATCAGCCTGAATGATATCGTCCGATTCAGCTGGAACAAAAATGCTTCAAACAAGTAAAAGTTTCTCTGTATTATGGCCTCGAACCGACATATATACATCTTTAATTTGAATCAGTATTAAAAGCTCTATTGGCTTCTACATTCGGGTTTTGATAGGCGAGTTTTCTGAACCGTTTTTTCTATATTTTTGGCACATGTGCGCTTTTATTCGAAACCTAAATGTTTCGGTACCGAGTATCGAGAGTATTGGATACTTACAAGTATTGACTCAGCACATGACTATTGCTGTCATCTCGACTGTGACGTCAGCAAAACAGCTGATTCTGTCAAATTCACTGAGAGCCGATTAGCGGCATTGCCATCGGCGCCACCTTCTGTATTCTCTCCAGCGTGGGTGTAAATATTCAAATTCTTTACGTCATACAAATAGTTACGAAGCTTTTGTAGAGCCCATACTATTGCCGGCAGTTCTCCCTCGTCCTTTATAAACCGTCGATAATATCGTACTAATCCTAGGAATGAACGCAAAGCTCGTAACGATTTTGGAATCGAAAATTCTAAAATGTCTTTGACTTTGTCGGGGCATGTTTTGATTCCCTCTTTTGATACGGTAAAGCCTAGAAATTTAACACTTTCCTGAAAGAACTTGGATTTCTCAGGGGAAACACGCATATTGGCATCGAAATGTTTTGTCAGGATTTGATCAATGTCCTTACCGCGTTGTTCGGCAGTTTTGGAGAAAATGATAACATCGTCTATGTAAACATGACACGTTTTCCCAATTTCATCCCTAAGGACATCATCAATGGCTCTCTGGAAAATGCTAGGAGCATTTTTTAGACCAAAGGGGAGCCTACAAAACTCGTACTTTCCGTTGTTGACCGAGAAAATTTTTTCTCTCTATCCTTTTCTGCGAGTTTGATTTGGTGAAATCCTGATTTGAGGTCTATTGTGGAGAAAAATGTTGCACTTCCCATGTTTGCTAAAATCGCAGAAGTATCCGGTATTGGGTATTTATCACTTATTGTCTTGGTGTTTAGCTTCCTAAAGTCAATTACGAGTCGTGATCTCTTGTTGCCTTTTTCGTCTAAACCTTTCTTATCTACAACACAAATTGGATTGTTATAAGGCGAACGGGATGGTCTAATGATTCCGTCACGCAACAGATCTGATATCTCCTTATTGACAAATTCCGCAGAAGCAATGGGGTACGGGTAACTTTTCGAGTAGACGGGTAAATCGTCCACGGTCCTTATCGTACCTACAATGCTGGTATTGTAGGGCAGCGCTTCATCTGGATCAGCGAAAACTTTAGCATGATGCTTTAGCAATGTAGAGATATCAATATTGTCATTGCTTGTTTCCGATTTAGTTTCTACTAATTTGTTAACGTCCGAGCAGTAGTAGTACAAGAGTTTTTCCTTTCCACCACCAGAAGAGGTACTTCTCTCTCTTTAGGTCAATACTACCATTTACTTCTTTTAATAAGTCCAATCCTATAATGCCGTCAAAGGTCTTCAAGCTGGGTAGGACAAAGAACTCAACATTCTTATTTAATATATTTACTGTACATTTTTTGTTAATTATATCGGTACCGTGGGTGGATTTGGCAGTGAAAGGGTTATTCACAGGTTTTATTCCCTTTAGAGCGTTAAGGTGTTTTACATAGCTCTTTGCAGCACCGGTGTCGATTAAAAATCTTATTCCTCTTCCCCCAAGTGTCCTTTCGACATAGGGCGAGAGGGACTTAGTCCTAAAAAATTAACGTCGTCTTTCGGTCCGTCCAGGTTATATTCAGCACTCTTACGTTCTGTGTCATGATAATAGTCATCATACCCGGTATCACTCCAGTATTCGCCTTCCGGTTCGTATTGGCCTTGGGTGATATTTTTGATACGCTGTATCTTTTGTATTGGCAGCTGATCACTTCCATGCTGTCTTTTTTCAGTTTTTTCTTTATTCAGGCCTGTTGATAAGGCTGATGGCGATTGAATATGCCGCCCGTGTTACTGTTATCCGGACGAGTTACCTTAGGGTAAGCTCCTTGATTGCGGTACCTATCGTCATTTCCGTGGAGTTGTTGGGGTCTGTTCTGTCTGAAGCGGGAGTACGACGGATCTATGCCCATTGGTACTGGAGTTTGCTGAGTTCGAGTTTGTCCTCGTTGGTCTTGAGGTATTCTACGGTATTGGGATGAATAATAATAAGGATCTAAGTTATGGGATGCCTGTCTGTTAAAGGAACTTGCAAACATTGATCTGGCTTGGTTCGCTTCCAGTTCCTGCGCTAGGGCAAGTGCTGACGGCAGATCAGCGGGTCTAGAGGAAAAGAGAACATCGCACAAAGGGCGATTGAGTCCCGAGATGAACACGCGAAGTGTATCATCCCGATATTTCTTATTAAGTGATCCTATCAGCGTGGTATTCTCACCGTGAGTCATGATTGTTTTATTGACTATCAGAGTCAACTTTCTCTCCACTGCATTATAGAACTCCACTACTGATGATTTTCCTTGTCTAAGGGTCGATAACTCCTGTTCAATTAAGTAAATTGGTCTATTGTCCGCATAGGCCCTAGTCGAGAAATGATAGCATGAAAACTGAAGAGGATAAAACACTATCTGCGGCTCCTACTACTTTATTTCGGATTATGCCTACCGCTTGGTAGTGTCTTGAGCTACCGTGATACGCTTCGAACACTCTATAAGCAGTATGAGCTGCTTGTCTCCAACACACATAACGGGTCGCGTCGCCTTTGAATTCCGGCAAGGTTTTCACAAGGTCCAATGATTCGTCACATGGTATTCCGGGTTGAATAGTCACCGGTTCGTATTGGGTAACACGAACTGGTGATTCGATCCTTGCTAACCTGTTTGTCAGTTCGTCAACCCGAGACTGAAATTCCCTCCGGGAATGGTCGGTCGCAGTACGAATGGCAGTATTAAGAAAAGCTTCCAGAGTTTGTGCGTCCATATTTAATTTTTTCTAAGTCAGTTAAGTGTTAAGTGGATACAGGGATTTCCCTTCCTAACCGTTACCCACCTTTACAAAATTTATTTATTATTTAAGAATTGTCAAAAAGGATAGTAAAACTTTTTAAACAAAGTTAGCTGCTAAAATGACTCTACTCACATGAAAATTTCCATATCCCGATAAGCTATGTCACTAAATAAGGTATGATAAGGCAGCAGCACGATGATTCCTCAGGTGGTGTTCCAGCAGCAGGAAGACAGGATTACGATGATTAGGATGCTTTATTTTTTAGAGCATTGGCTCTACACTTTTTCCCACTAGTTATGTGGTGTTTTAATTTTTAAACTTTATCTTTTCAAATTGTTAAAAAACTTCATAAATGTTCACGGTGTATGTAATTAAAATGTTTTGTTGCGTAATAAATTGTTCGCGGCTCACTGTTTATACAGTGGTTAACTTTCCCGCAATTGTCGAGTGGATTCGAACCACGGCCACGCACAGGGTTTGTCCTTTATAAGGATCACACAAGAACTGCACTGTGGCCCCACGTTGGGCGCCACTTATTAAAACACTTGGTTGGGTTTCAATGTTATTTCATTTCTCTTGCTTGCACAAGAGCAATTATTAAAACACTTGGTTGGGTTTTGATGTTATTTTATTTCTCTTGTTTGCACAAGAGCAGCCGTTTTTATCAGTCGAGTTATTACAACTAATTTGCTAACTAAAATATTGCGGCGACTACGCCTAAATACCTGCGCTTTCTTACCACCTACCAGTATCTGCACATGTTTTGCCGTGTGACTTGCAAAATGCAATTCGGCAATTTTACCTCTTGCTGTTGGCTTTTCGGCTGCAGCGATGTTGTTGTTGTCACTCGCTACCTGGTCGACGCATCGTCATCAATATCGGTAGGAGAGTTGTTGCTACGCTATTTCCACACTCAAACCTGCCGACGCACCGTCAGCAATATCGGTGGAAGTGGAATGTTGACCGGATACGTGTTTACCGGTGTTAACTTGTACTTTAACTACACGTATGCATATATGTAATTTACATACATGTATGTATGTACATACATATATATTACCACCATAATTCATATATTTGTGCATATTCCTACATTCCTTCCAACCGAAAAGCATTTGTTTGCATTACTTACATATGGCTCATTCCATCTCAAATCACCAAGGCCGGGGGAAAGTGACTTTAAGTTTGCGATAAAACTCACAGGGATCGTTCCTTGAAAAATTTTAGGAGACACGTATTTTTTCTTTTTGCTCAGAAATGCGAATTTTTCGAATAATGAATTTTTTTCTTTTTGAGTACGAACGCTTATTTTTTCTTCTCTTAATAGCAACTTTTGATGAAATCGTTTATAACTGCCGCAAAAAAGCAAGGATTTTAACGATTTTTTTTAAATTGCAGATATTGATCTACTTGTTGGGTTCATTTATGCTTTCTCTTATATTTTAATCGCACATATTAATGTAAGGGTTAAGTATCAACAGACTGTGCATAAGTGTTAACGATTTTGACATTTTATACTCTTTTGTATTTCTCACTTGAGTTCTTTGCGCGTTTTAATTTGTTATTCATTAGCTATTATCGCCTGTTTGCTACCGCTTGCTACCACCCGCATTTTTTTCTCTAAATCAATAAAAGTGAACTTTTATGAAATTAAACCGCATATTTTTAATTTCGAATTCGACCCGAGTTTTTTGTCAGTAAATAACGCAACATTTTTTGGTCCTTCGAGCCGGATAGTACATCCTGCCCGCATATATTGTAAATCTACATATATTAAAAAAAGACATTGCGAAAGTGAAAAAAATGTATAGCCAAGTAGAGCTTGTAATTGGTATAGAATACGAAGCGGCAATTGCAGTGATTAAACTGACAAAATTCAAGAATTTAAGTGCGATTCGTGTTCGAGTGGCATAAAACGAGTATATCTCAGCGACCTAAGATTGTGCGCGATTTTGTACGCTCGTCCTCCATTTGACATTACCAAAATTCTAACGCTTTGTGTCCTTCATTTGTCCGCTGTAACTATTCTATTTAAAATCTGCGACTTACGAGTAACCTTGAAAGGCAAATTCGAAAAATGTCGAATTCCATAAAAACACGCGATTCCACCCTCAGTGCCATTAAACGTTATATGTCAAAAAGTATTGATGAATCATTCACTATGGATGTAGAAAATGTTGCGAGTTACTTGCAGCTATTAAATGAACAATGGGTTCGGTGCCCATGGGTAATGCCCAAGATGCTGTAGACAATTCGTGTGCTGGTGATAACATCGAATTGGAAGAAAATGTGCGTATTCAAGCCGAGACTTGGTATTCAACGGCTTTAGCAAATTTTAACCGAGTTCAAAAATGTCGTACCGAATGGCGCCCTACTGTGACTACACCCATCTCTGCAGCCATACGGCTACCTAAAATGGAACTACCTACGTTCTCTGGCGATTCCACGGAGTGGATCGGATTTTTCGACGCGTTCTCCTCGCTGATCGACAATAATCCGGCCTTATCGGACGGGCAAAAGCTACACTATCTTCGAAGTTGTCTAAAGGGCGAAGCATTGACAATCATCAGTGGCTTCCAAATTAGTGATGCAAATTACAAGGAGGCATAGGACCTTCTTAGGGCTCGTTATAAGGTGTTGCGCGTTATTGTCGAAGTACACATTAGAGCTATGTCGGAAATAAAGAGGGCTACAAGTGATTCTGCTGATGCAATAAAAGGTGTAATTGACGCATTCCAGCAGTCCATTCGCGAGCTCAAAGCACTAGGGCGTCCTGTCGAGTTTTGGGACGACTGGTTGGTTCATGAGGTAGTTAGCAAATTGGCATTCGAAACAAGGAAGCAGTGGGAGCTTTCACTCGAAAGTGATGAGCCACCGACTTTCGAGCAACTTACGACGTTTTTACAGATACGGTTCGATCGCTATCGATGCTTTCCTCGACCATATGTACAGTGCTAACTAAAGGGAGAATGACCTCAGTAGGTAAAACAGCGAATTTTTTCCATGCGATGCAAGAGCATAATGCGGACTGTACTTATTGTAGCGGCCCCCATAAAATTTATAGTTGCGACAAATTTTGAAGTTTAGACGTAAATGCAAAATCAAAGTTCGTAAAGGAATCGCGAGTGTGTGTGAACTGCTTAAGTCCGGGTCACTTTAAGGCTAAGTGTAACAGTGCATCTGCATGTAGGGTATGCAGCCAACGCCACAACATGCTGTTGCATAGTGTTTGTTTTGTGAACAATGCTACAACCACTGCTCATTTTGTTGACGATACGTCTCATGTGCCCCCGCATCCTGTCGCCGTCGATGCCGCACCAAACTCGAACGAAAATGTTTCATCCGCTGTTAGTCCTCCAACGGACCCCGCCGCTGTACGTGTTTCACCATGCCTGAATTCCAGCTCCAACCCGCCGCAACCAACAGAAAGGTTAGTACTATTGTCCACCGCGTGGGTAAAGGTCCGCGATTGCGCCGGTTATTGGCAACCCGCCCGTTTACTGTTTGATTCCGGGTCGCATGCCTCGTTTGTAACTGAGGCATGCGTGCAACGCTTGGGTCTACCGCGAACATCATCCAACGTGCATATTAAGGGCATTGGGTCAACACAAGGAGGTCGATCCAGAGGTGAGACAGTACTAACGCTTTCTTCTTTTTGCTCCAATCGACGCTTCACAGTAAACACACTAATTTTGTCGAAAATAACGAAAGACTTGCCCACGCAGTTTGTACCGGTTTCAGCATGGTCCCACGTACAAGGATTGTTCCTAGCAGATCCGCAATTTATGAAGCCTGGTCGTATCGACATATTGGTCGGCATGTACGTCATGGACCAGCTCGTTTTCTCGGAACGTCGCAAAGGTCCGTCTGGCACGTCAATGACCCAGCGAACAGTCTTTGGTTGGACGTTGTTTGGGAGTGTCGATGGCTCTCATCCCGCTACGCCCCGAGTGTAATCGCTGCATTGTGAGGTGACACTGGAAAGGGCGCTAACAAGGTTATGGGAACTGGAGGAAGCTCCACAAAAAACACATCTAACACACGATGAGAGTTTCTGTGAAAACCATTTCGAGTCAACGCATCGAAGAGCTTGCGATGGTCGATTTATAGTTGAGCTGCCTCTGAAATCCGATGTACCGTTGGGGGACTCGCGAACTTTCGCCGTTCAGAACCTGATACGCTTCGGAAGACGACTCGGCCGCGACAACGACTTGCGTGTACGTTACAATGAGTTTATGCGGGAGCTCATTGATATGCGTCATATGGAGCCTGCGTCCAAAACTTCGAATGCAGTCTATTACATGCCGCATCATCCAGTCATAAAAGAGTCAAGTGTTACGACGAAATTGAGGGTCGTATTTAACGCATCTGCCAAAAGCGCTACCGGAAACTCGCTCAACGACGCGTTATTTGTCGGCCCCCAGCTGCAGCAGGATTTATTTTCCATTTTGACACGTTTTCGTTTTCATCGGTACGGTGTTACGGCTGATGTCGCAAAGATGTACCGCCAAGTCTGCATCTCCCCGAAACATATCGATTTACAACGCATCCCAAGGCCGATAGCCCCTGCTGCTAGTTGCCTTAATTATGTAATATAATCATTTACAATTATATTTCATGTAAATAAATAAATAAATGAAATACAACGCATCCTCTGGCGTCGTGACCCCTTACTACCGATACAAGACTACCACATGTTGCGCGTGACCTATGGAGTAGCAGCGGCATCACACCTAGCTGTAAAGTCTCTTCAACAGACCGCAAGGTACTCGTCGAACAGTTGTCAGGAAGCCGTTGCTGTCATACTAAATTACTTTTATATGGACGATCTGCTCACTGGTACATCGTATAGAGAAGAACTTCAGTCGCTGCAACAAAACGTTTCCGAGATACTTAAGGAATGTGGTTTTGAATTAAGAAAGTGGGCGTCGAATTGCGCGAAACTAAATAAAACTATTTCGAACTCGTCCGAATCTATACCGCATTACATCGTCGATGGGCCTAATATGGAACACAGACGAAGACCATTTCACATTTGCAGTAAACCTGAAGAGACCGCCCGTTTATTTGACTAAAAGAGCGTTTTTGTCCGATGTCAGCACACTATTTGATCCTCTGGGACTACTTGCTCCAGCAACCATACGTTCTAAGATGTGGTTACAGGACATTTGGCGCGTCAACGTTGGCTGAGATGATGTTATTCCTGACTCCGTCGCCATAAAGTGGTCGGAACGTCGCTCAGAGCTGCTTCTTCTTTCAAACTTTAAAGTAAATCGGTGGCTATGCACTGGAATAACTGGATCAGTTACGGAACTGCATGTGTTCGCCGACGCCACAGAACGCGCTTACGCCGCCGTAATGTATGCGCGCACCTTACAAAAAGGTGACAGTTTCGTTGATCTCGTCGAAAACAAAGGTGGCGCCGCTTAAATCAACGACTCTACCGCGTCTAGAACTATGCGCAGCGCACCTCGCTGCTAAATTGGTGCGGACCGTATTGCGTAGCTGGGACGAACTCCGCTACCCTTTGTATGCGTGGACCGACTCGACCATCACATTGGCATGGATACAAGCGCATCCCAGCAGATGGATGACCTTCATTGCGAACCGCGTAGCTGATATCCAGGAGGTTCTAACTCCTAATTGTTGGAACCATGTCCATTTGGAAGCATATTTACTAAAAGAAATGTAAAAAGTTCAAATTTTGTGTGCATAAACATAGAAATTTTGTAGGTATAGAAATAAAATTGTTTTTAAGTTGCACTTATAAACGTTACAATGTTTTGTTTTAGAGACTTGCATTAATCAAGGAATTGCACGTATTGAAGGTTGCGGGAGTAGCGTACCTAACGGAGGTCCTCAACCTGTCTATGGCCACTGTCGGGGAAACCAGCCAACAAAGGAGAGTCTTATCGCCCGATAACTCGCCTTTCCCCGGTAGCGAAGACACTCGAGGCCCTGCTGCTCCCGTACTTCACGAACCACCAGAACCCAGCGAAGCATCAACATGGGTTCCATAAAGTGCATAGTACAACAACAGCACTTAACGCCATAAACACTCAGATAACTCGTGGCTTAAACCGAAACCGCCCCTGTGAGAGAACAATTCTAGTAGCGTGGGACCTGTCCAAGGCGTTCGACACTGTCAGTCATTCAACACTACTTGAAGATATAGAGACCTCCTCACTCCCACAGGGACTCAAACGGTGGTCGGCGAATTACCTGAGTGGTCGACACTCGTCAGTAATCTTCAGAGACAAAACTAGCAAGCCACGTAAAATTAAACAGGGGGTACCACAGGGTGGTGTCCTGGCCCCGCTACTGTTTAATTATTACATATCAAAGCTTCCTCAGCCACCAGAGGGTGTTAATATAGTCTCGTATGCTGACGATTGTTCGATCATGGCGTCTGAGAATGGAATTGATTACTTGTGCTCAAAAGTAAACGGTTACCTCTCTGACCTTTCTTGCTTCTTCACTGCAAGGAGCCTTGCCCTATCCCCTGCGAAATCCTCGGCAACCCTTTTCAAAACCTGGACGAAGGAGGTCAGACTGCCACTGGGTATTCACGTCGATGGCGTAACAATACCGACGGTGAATAACCCGAAAATCCTCGGAGTTACCTTAGGCAGTCTGTTCTCCTTCTCGGCGCATACAACCTCAATGGTCAACAAAGTACAGAGCCGCAACAATGTCCTCAAGTCGCTGGCCGGCAGCACTTGGGGCAAAGATAAAGAAACGTTGTTGGCAACATACAAGGCAATTGGCCGGCCGGTTCTAAACTACGCAGCGCCCGTATGGTCGCCGGGGACTAGCAGGACGCAGTGGATGAAGATGCAGACCTGCCAAAACACGGCATTACGAACTGCGACAGGATGCTTCCTGATGACGCCTCAACCACCTGCATGACGAGGCCCAGATGCTCCCTGTATAGGAGCATAACATAATGCTCTGCAAGCAGTTCCTCGCTGGGAGCCACAGACGTGGCCATCCCAGCGGGCAACTGCTCGCGGAAGAGCCCTCGCCATGGCATGTCAGGAGGCATCTTTACGACCTGACAGACGAAGTCCAGAGGTATATAAAACAACCTCTGGACCAGTCAACTTACCGACAGGCCCTGAACGGCATTCACAGGGAATCAGTCTCAAGTTATGTAGACTCCCGCCCTGTGAATGCCGTTCTAGGCACACAACCACCGGACGTGGACTGGACAGAACTTTGTCTGCCTCGGGAGAACCGCACTACAATAGCCCAACTTCGCTCTGGCTATTGCAGAAGGCTCAACAGCTACCTGAGCAGAATCAACGAGGATGTGCCCAACCAATGCCCGGCATGTGGAGAGTCGCCACATGACTCCCGGCACCTCTTCACATGCCCTGAGAATCCCACTCAGCTAACGCCCCTGTCCCTATGGACAGCCCCTTGGAAGTAGCCCACTTCCTGGGCCTCCCCCTAGCTGAAATAGACGACAACGTTGATGGATGAACCGCCCCGAACGGGGCTTAGTAGCCGCTACAACAACAACAACAACAACAAGGGAAGATCCCACGATGAAAAAGAGTGGTGGCTTACACCTTGAAAAAGAAAAACTAAGACGCAAAGAATTACACAAAACCAATACTAGCAGTTAACACATAACAGAAAATCATGACTATCAAATAACTCAAAGTTAACTTAAACTGACAAAAAACAGAAATCAGGCACTTCAGAATTTTCGAATTACACCAATCTAAAACTATTGATCTACTT
>NW_023459943.1:0-1175 GCF_013731165.1 Rhagoletis pomonella | reverse complement strand
CAGATTGTGCTCCATGTCCACTCAGAACAAAATCCTGCAGATTGTGCTTCAAGGGGTATCAGTTCGTCCGAACCACTCCATCATAAGCTGTGGTGGACTGGCCCTAAGTTTTGGTAGGCGCTTACCTATTCTGGAAGCAGACGTCGTCGAAGAATCATACAACTGAGTTGGGCGTTCGAAGCAAGGTTCACGCTCATGTAACAAGTTTGAAGGATCAATGGTCAACAATGAAGAAATATTCGTCGTACTCCAAGTTGCGGCGCATCATCGCTTACGTGTTACATTTTTTCTTCAACGCTTGAGTTAGCACTATGCATAACGCTAGAAAGCGTCTTGGTCCTCCGAGTTTCCAGGAAATAATTGAGGCTGAATTCCTATTAATAAGGTATACGCAACAGTTTTCTTTTTCTAATGAAATTTCTAATTGCAGCGCAAAGAGGCCAATTCCACTTCGCAGTAGTCTTTTGCGTTTGCAGCCGTATCTCGACAAGAAAGATATCCTGCGCGTTGGAGGCAGATTGAGAAATGCTACGGTTACTCCTGACGTAAGGAATCCTATCTCTTGCCAAAGAACTCTCCGCTGGCAAAACTAATAGTCTCCGATATCCACAAGTTTACGCTGCACACTGGACCCCGCATTATGCAAGTTGTGTTGCAACGTCGATTTTGGGTTGTTAGAGCTCGAAGTCTAATACGCGCCGTATACCACAAGTGCGTGAAATGCATCTGCATGAATCGCAACCTCGCCACGCAAATGATGGGGGATTTACCTGCGACTCGAACTACTACTCGAGATCTGTCCACATCAGCATTCCTTAACGCATTCAAGAGATTCGTCAATCGTAGAGGCTACTGTAAGATTATGGCAACGGATATTGGTACGAATTTTGTAGGTGCCGATAGTCGCGTTTCAACAGTGCATGGCTGACACCAAACTACGTAATTTTTTTACCGATTCGAATATCGAGTGGCGTTTTAACCCTCCTTCTGCACCTCATATGGGCGGGTACTGGGAAGCCGGTATCAAGCGCATTAACTACCACCTAAAACGCGTACTGGGTAAAAATCTGCTATCATACGAAGAGTTCAACACGCTGTTGACAGAAGTGGAGGCCTGCGTCAACTCCCGCCCTCTCTGTGACAACCCTACGGACGCTGGCGACATAGAAGCTCTA
>NW_023459942.1:42776-45470 GCF_013731165.1 Rhagoletis pomonella | reverse complement strand
TTAGGTTATTTAAAGCGGCAAATGACCACCAAACCTTAATCTTAGCAGACAAATGTGCCAATGAAAATCGTAAACGTTAATTGTTGGCGAAAATGTTGGACTAAAAAGTTTCCATAAAATATATAAAAATTTTGGGCGGGACGAAGTTCGCCGGGTCTGCTAGTATATTATAATTATATTTTGACAGTATCCGTTGTTTCTGATTGGCGCAAAAAAATCTTGCCTAGTGACGAATTCGCCCCTTGATATGGTCGTTACTTAAAGCTATTTATGTTCGAAATTGCATGAAAATTGGAAAACAGGAATTTATAAGCTTATCCAGGCAAAAAGCTCCCTACGTACCGAATTTTAAGCAAATCGGACCGTAAATATGATTTTTTCGAATAGGTCAGTCCCTGGTCCACTTCTCGGAAAAAATGGACCATATATCCTAATATATGCTAAAAAACTACTTACATACCGAATTTTATGCAAAACGGACCATAAATTTTTTGGAATAGATCGGTCCCTGGTCCACTTCTCGGAAAAAATTGATCACATATGCTAATACATGCTAAAAAGCTATCCGCGCACCGAATTTTAAGCAAATCGGACCGTAATTTCGATTTTTTCGAATAGATCGGTCCCTGGACCACTTGCCGGAAAAAATGGGTCATATGTGCTAATATATGCTAAAAAGCTACTTACGTACTAAATTTTAAGCAAATCGGACTATAATAAGATTTTTTCGAATAGACCGGTCCCTGGTCCACCTACCCAAAAAAAAGTACAATTTTTTTAGCCTAAAATATGGTGGTTACCGAAAGCTATTGGTATACAAAATTTAATGAAAATCGGACCAGCCGTTCGCGTAATTACCTGTTACAAAATAAAGGGACTTCTCTTTATATAGTTAGTATAGAAGTATAGATATGGTCCATTTTTTTCGAGAAGTGGACCAGGGACTGATCTATTCGAAAAAATCGTATTTACGGTCCGATTTGCTTAAAATTCGGTACGTAGGTAGCTTTTTAGCATATATGATCCATTTTGTCCGAGAAGTGGACCAGGGACCGATCTGTTCGAAGAAATCGTATTTATAGTCCGATTTGCTTAAAATTCGGTACATAGGTAGCTTTTTGCCTGGATAAGCATATAGATTCCTGTTTTCCAATTTTCATCCAATTTCGAATATAATTTAAGTAACGACCATATCAAGGGGCGGTCCGATTTGCTTAAAATTCGGTGCGCAGATAGCTTTTTGGCATGTATTAGCATATGGGATCAATTTTTTCCGAGAAGTGGACCAGGGACCGATCTATTCCAAAAAATCGCATTTATGGTCCGATTTGCTTAAATTTCGGTATGTAAGTAGTTTTTTTGGGCCAATCAGAAACAACAGATACCTACTGTCAAAATATAATTATAATATATAATATATCTCACCTAATTTATATTTAGAAATCCGTTTGTTAGTTTTCGCAAGGCTCGAGAGCGGCTGAACCGATTTTTTTGAAACTGCCACCTGCCGCACGTGTCCCAAAGATGGTTTTAGACTGAAAAAATCTATATGTAAAGGGGGCGTGGCACTTCCCATACAAACCGAATTTCTCATGCTACATAACTCTGAAAGTGTGCATGGTAGAGTTTTGGAAATTGGTATGGAGATATACGAAATCAATCGCATACCCTTGGAGAAAAATTTTAGCTATAGTAAAAAGGGGTGTGACATCTCCCATACAAACCGAATTTTTCATACTGCTTATCTCTGGAAATTTTTTGGTAGAGTTCTAGGGTTTTGTATGGAGATGTACGAAATAAATCGTATACTCTTGCAGAAAAATTGGAACTATTGGAAAAGGGGGCGTGGCATCTTCCATACAAACCGAATTTTTCATACTGCCTATCTTTGGAAGTGTTCATGGTAGAGTTCTGGAACTTGGTATGGAGATATACGAAATCAATCGCACACTCATGAAGAATGAGGGCAGCTGTTGGAAAGGGGGCGTGGCTCCTCCCATATAAATCGAATTTGTATACTGCATATCTCTGAAAGTATTCATGGTACAGTACTGGAACTTCGTATGGAGATATGTATATAGTTGAAATCAAGCCCATACTCATGGAGAAAATGTGGGCTATTTGAAAAGGGGTGTGAGGCCTACAAACCTACCGACCTTTAGCTATCTTTGAATGAATTTTTTTATTCTTCTGTAGGTGTGTTTGTGAGTGAAATCCTCCTAAATGGTTGTACGGATTTTAACGAAACTTTTTGTGTATTTGAGTGGGTCTCTGGATGGTTTAGTTTCACAATTTAATCCGACAGTTGGTGCTGTAGTTGAGGTATTACTAAAAATCTTATTTATGATCCTATTTGGCTAATGTTTTAAATATGTATGCAATACTGTTGCAAAAACGTGCTGCCAAGTGGTGCTGAAGTCGAGGTATTACTAAAAATAGCCAAGTGAGAAAAGGGGCCGTGAAGGTCAGATTAAATCGACCTGTTGCACCATTGAGTATATCGACGGTCCTGCGTTGCAATTGGCCCAATGGATGTGATTTTCCAATATTATTATGCGTTCAAACTTTTAAGGTATTTCGTCTGAAATAAGTATATGTATATTGCATTTCTGTAGAACAATGATTCGCACCCATTTTGAAATTGCCGCCTACTATACTGTAAAGCTTCTAGGACATTCACTATAAAACCGGGTC
>NW_023459942.1:41401-42766 GCF_013731165.1 Rhagoletis pomonella | reverse complement strand
TTAGGTTATTTAAAGCGGCAAATGACCACCAAACCTTAATCTTAGCAGACAAATGTGCCAATGAAAATCGTAAACGTTAATTGTTGGCGAAAATGTTGGACTAAAAAGTTTCCATAAAATATATAAAAATTTTGGGCGGGACGAAGTTCGCCGGGTCTGCTAGTATATTATAATTATATTTTGACAGTATCCGTTGTTTCTGATTGGCGCAAAAAAATCTTGCCTAGTGACGAATTCGCCCCTTGATATGGTCGTTACTTAAAGCTATTTATGTTCGAAATTGCATGAAAATTGGAAAACAGGAATTTATAAGCTTATCCAGGCAAAAAGCTCCCTACGTACCGAATTTTAAGCAAATCGGACCGTAAATATGATTTTTTCGAATAGGTCAGTCCCTGGTCCACTTCTCGGAAAAAATGGACCATATATCCTAATATATGCTAAAAAACTACTTACATACCGAATTTTATGCAAAACGGACCATAAATTTTTTGGAATAGATCGGTCCCTGGTCCACTTCTCGGAAAAAATTGATCACATATGCTAATACATGCTAAAAAGCTATCCGCGCACCGAATTTTAAGCAAATCGGACCGTAATTTCGATTTTTTCGAATAGATCGGTCCCTGGACCACTTGCCGGAAAAAATGGGTCATATGTGCTAATATATGCTAAAAAGCTACTTACGTACTAAATTTTAAGCAAATCGGACTATAATAAGATTTTTTCGAATAGACCGGTCCCTGGTCCACCTACCCAAAAAAAAGTACAATTTTTTTAGCCTAAAATATGGTGGTTACCGAAAGCTATTGGTATACAAAATTTAATGAAAATCGGACCAGCCGTTCGCGTAATTACCTGTTACAAAATAAAGGGACTTCTCTTTATATAGTTAGTATAGAAGTATAGATATGGTCCATTTTTTTCGAGAAGTGGACCAGGGACTGATCTATTCGAAAAAATCGTATTTACGGTCCGATTTGCTTAAAATTCGGTACGTAGGTAGCTTTTTAGCATATATGATCCATTTTGTCCGAGAAGTGGACCAGGGACCGATCTGTTCGAAGAAATCGTATTTATAGTCCGATTTGCTTAAAATTCGGTACATAGGTAGCTTTTTGCCTGGATAAGCATATAGATTCCTGTTTTCCAATTTTCATCCAATTTCGAATATAATTTAAGTAACGACCATATCAAGGGGCGGTCCGATTTGCTTAAAATTCGGTGCGCAGATAGCTTTTTGGCATGTATTAGCATATGGGATCAATTTTTTCCGAGAAGTGGACCAGGGACCGATCTATTCCAAAAAATCGCATTTATGGTCCGATTTGCTTAAATTTCGGTATGTAAGTAGTTTTTTTGGGC
>NW_023459942.1:38623-41301 GCF_013731165.1 Rhagoletis pomonella | reverse complement strand
CTATAAAACCGGGTCATTGTTGCCGCCAGGGAGTGACGAGGAAAAAACTTATTTCGCTTTGCGAATAACCGTGATATAAAATGCCGCACAACTGGAGAATTTCAAGAACGGATATAACACTTTTTATTTAAAGCGGCAAATGACCACCAAACCTTAATCTTAGCAGACAAATGTGCCAATGAAAATCGTAAACGTGAATTGTTGGTGAAAATGTTGGACCAAAAAGTTTCAATAAAATATATAAAAATTTTGGGCGGGACGAAGTTCGCCGGGTCTGCTAGTGTGTACATACATACCTAAACAACCTCGCAAATCACTTATTGATAACGTTCTTACACATGCACATACTATAACATACATATAATAACTTCCTTCTTATTTGAGGTTCACAAACTTTAATTTCCCATGCATATGTATGTCAATACATACTCCATTAATTGATAAAATAAATACATACATGCATACATGCATATATAGATAATTGATAAGTATGTACATACATACGTGTGTGCATATTTCTGCCAAATATTACGCACATGCATACATATGTACAACTCAGTGTATATACATAATCACGCACATATTCAAGTACAAAAGAACTATTTCATTCATAAACGCATTCGCGTATTTCTCAAGGCCAAATAAATTCATTCATAACAACCGCAGCACATCTCCCCGCAAATTCATCACCAACAAGCGCAACTTTTTCAGTTCGACACAAAAATTCTAAAATCTAAAATTTAAGAAATCTCGGCCAGCAAAGTGAAAAGTGGCAACTATTTCTCTATACCCAGTAAAATTAATTATCTCGAATTTTAGTTATTTTTGGCAAAACAATCTATTTCCCTGTTCCACAACAATATTTCAGTCATTAACTAGTATTTTAGGGTGTAATTTTAATTAACATTAAATAAAGTGAACGTTTTCTGCAGGAAAATACATTATTTTTTTTTAATAAAAAAAAACTAAATTCACAAACATATGTGGTTTTATCGGATGTTCACAAATGTAACGTGGTAACTCTGCTCGTTTGCACATTTTTCGGTCCGAAATTGTAAAATTTTTGTCCATGACGCGCCACGATTTTTGTACATTGCCTTTGTATGTGCCTTGAACACCATTTCAGAGAACTTAGATAGATAGAGAAGGTGCAAACTGAAAGGGGAAACTATTCGCGGACGAAAAACTAACAGCGTTAGAAAAGTTCAAGTCGGAATGTAGAAATTCTGTTGAATTTAATGTTGATAACATAATACAATGTTGAGCAACATGAAATGTGATGTTCTTTGCGAGTAAATAAACGAAAATATGGTAAATCTTCACATAATTTTCATTAATTTGTAATTTTTTTTAAATCTTTTATCTTGTTCTCCTTTTACGAAGATGCAAATACAATTTAAAATAATGATAGTTTGACATAAAGTTTACACATATGTACATACATACATAGACTGGCAATCAAAAGTGAGTGCATGGTGTTTTTTGCTTAATATTTGCTGTTTTTTCAATAAAATTTTTTTTTATTATCTTTATGTGGTTCATGCTTTAATCAAAACTATACAAGTCAAACTTTTAAGCTTTATACAGAACTTAGAAAAATTCAACGAGCTTTCGCCTAAATTTTGACCTGTTTAATCTGAATATTTAGAACAATTTTGAGTACGCAGATAGATCGGTTTTTTAATTCTAGTGGAACCAGATCAAGTTCTAAGCGGCTAAAAATTCGGGTTGATTTTTAATGATTTTTTATTGCTTACGGCTTTTTGCACTTTTTACCATATAAAAGGGAATTTCTTGTAGAATAAAATGCACATGACCGTTTGCAAACAAATAAAAAAATAGCGCTTTTTTTTACTAATTGCACTTGTTATATGCATAAAACCGCTAAACCAGTCAAAATAATAAAAAATTTTACTTAAAAACATTGCAATTATTAAACAAAAAACAGGATGCACTCACTTTTGATTGCCAGTGTACATACATATTTGTGTTTAAAATTAAGTACTTATGAAATAATTTGTGTGGCACGAACATATACATACTTGCTTTCTAAAAATGGGAATAAAAATTGGATTCGCATAAAATTTTAATTTCAATAATTAATATTTTAGTGAAAACATTTACAATAAAGCTTTCTGTAACTTTTGGCAAATTTGAGCGATTATGTGAAATTATAAATGCGTTTGTACCTACATATCCATTTATAATATTTTAAAAAGCTAATAGTAAAATTTAAAATGGAATATGGATTTGACAATTAAAAAAAAAATAAAAAAAATATTACTTGGCCCGTCCGGGTTTTGAACCAAGACAAACGGCGAGACGCCAAAAAGCTGCACCGCCTCTAGCATACGCGCCACAGTACATTATTCAAATTGCACTCTCTAAATCACTACATATATGAAATTCTTCATTCATCCAAAAAGACAAACGCATAAATATGTAGCATTAATAAATGTAAATATGTGCATACATATGTACGATTGATCTGCTTTCGTCTTCCCCTCGCTGTATTAAATTTCTGCGAATTGCCACGACGCCATCAATATTAACCCTAGGTTACGAAATATTTAGGTTTTCGCATAAGTTAACATTTAATAAAGCCATACTCGTACATTTTATATGGAGAATAATAATATTTCGTTTAAAATTCTGCATGTAAACATGTTCTCGACGAT
>NW_023459942.1:34347-38523 GCF_013731165.1 Rhagoletis pomonella | reverse complement strand
AATAATATTTCGTTTAAAATTCTGCATGTAAACATGTTCTCGACGATGCGTGTAACTTTCATGAAAATTAACTAAAAAATTCATGTTATATTAACGGCAGGAATGAAAAAAACTATGTCCGCTAAAATGGGTTAAAATCAAATTTGAGTTGACATATTTACACGCATACATGCAGACATACATATGGACATATACAGTGGACTAGCACTAGCTTGGACATAGCATATCTTGTACTTTGATGTGGTTGAATCTTTATATGGTACTGAAGATTTGCTTACGGGTGAAAAAAATTAAAATTCATCCGTGGATATATGTAAATATATTTTTATAAACGGTTTGAAGTTTAGAAATTTTTAATATTCAAAAATAAATAGAATAATTTTCTTGCAAATATACAATTGGTGTTCAAGGCACATTGACCCACCTGTACAAAAATCGTGGCGCGTCATGGACAAAAATTTTACAATTTCGGACCAAAAAATGTGCAAACGAGCAAAGTTGCCAAGTTACATTTGTGAACTTCCGATAAAACCACATATGTTTGTGATTTTAGAAGTTTTGAATTTATTTTAAAAAAAATATGTATTTTCCTGCAGAAAACGTACACTTTTGTTTAATGCTTACACCTTAAAATACTAGTTAGTGGTTGAAATATTGGAAGGGAACAGAGAAATTGAGTGTTTTGTCAAAAATTACCAAAAATTGCCAAAATTCGAGATAACTTATTTTACTGGATATAGAGAAATAATTGCCACTTTTCACTTGGCTGGCCGAGATTTCTTAAATTTTAGATTTTAGCATTTTTGTGTCAGACTGAAAAAGTTGCGCTTGTTGGTGATGAATATGCGGGGAGATGTGCTGCGGTTGTTATGAATGAATTTATTTGGCCTTGAGAAATACGCGAATGCGTTTATGAATGAAATAGTTCTTGTTGTACTTGAATTTGTGCGTGATTATGTATGTATACTGAGTTGTACATATGTATGCATGTGCGTAGTATTTGGCATAAATATGCACATACGTATGTATGTATGTACATACTTATCTATATATGCATGTATGCATGTATGTATTTATGTTATCAATTAATGGAGTATGTATTTACATACATATACGTGGGAAAGCAATTTCATTTGACTGCAAAACTATTGCGGCATATTCGTAGACGAAATAAAGACGACTCTGAAGTTAAAGTTTGTCAACCCCAAATAAGAAAGAAAGTTATTATATGTATGTTATAGTATGTGCATGTGTAAGAACGTTATCAATAAATGATTTGCGAGGTTGTTTAGGTATGTATGTACAGATAAGTACATAGAGGGAAACGTTATCAATGCATATATGATTTTGGAGTATGGCATTTTTACATATGTAGTGCATATGTAAGTACATACATACATCCGTATGCGCATGCGTGAGAAATAAACTTAGTTGCAGCTTTTTGCAGATATTCTATTGAAAATTAAGTCAAAAATCTGTAACTAACTTTAGTGTCGACTTTATTTTGACTATGAATATGCCCCATTAATTACATATAATACGAGTACTGCAGTGGAAAATGACCATGCAACTTGCTCAAAATAAATGTTCATAAAACTCAAAAATAACTTTTCAAGAAAACACCTTGAAGTTAAAAAGTGCATTGCATTTGTAAGTTTTTTTTTGTCAATGTGTCCATGTTTAAAGTGAAATTGTGAAAAAACTAAAGCAGCTAGAAAATTGTGGTGTGTTGCATTATATTTAAATAGCATAGCAGCTACCATAAGAAAAAAAAAATAGATTTTTCGACCAAAAGTCCCTTTGAAATGCCGACGACAAATCACCAAAGAGTTTGCCAATTGCATGTGTACTAGAGGTTTACGCCGACAGGCTTTGCGGCGGCGGCGTGGTTAACTTTAAAACGAATCGGCGCGTCAGGAAACGCCGGCGCTCCTTTCCATAAGGTAGAATCCAAAGAGCCACGAGGCTACTAATCTTATCATGTCATCTCGTCAGCGTTAGGCATTCGCCATGCCAATTCAGATTGTAATTGTATTTAATTCATTTATTGAAGCAGTTTTAAATTTAAATTACATTACTTTCTACTTGATATATACATATATCTCTATATTCTCTACAAATCCGTATGTACTATTTAAATTTAAAGAAATAAAAAAAATTAGAAAGTTAAGTTATTGCAATACTCTTATCAACCGTTATGTTAAACTACGGAGTTGTTACGATTTTTTGGGGGTTTTATATTGAGAACAGGGTTTGGTCTACTTTTTTCCAAATTTTTAACCCATCAACTCCCACCAGAACGGGCTCACTGACTCACTGTTTAAAAAATGGCTTATAGATGGTTAAAATTTCCACTAAAATATTAAGAGCCTAATTTTTCTAAGGAGAACCGAACATAGAGAAAAATAATAATAATTTTACCAAAACGGGGAACTTTAACCCAGTGTAGAAGACATTGCGATGCGCGGGAGCAAAACCTTCCTGGGATTTGACCACCACTTAGGAATGCTAACGTAATTTTCACACAGCCTGCATTCGTCTGCGGGACTCCAGAATAAAATAACTTACTAATGTAAAAATTACCAAAAAAAAGTGTTTGCTTTTTAATAAAAGTGTCTTTAAAATATTAAAAAAAATACACAGGAAAATCAACTTGTCTTTCCTTTATCTCCAATAATTGAGGAGTTAGGTGCAATAAGGGCGCTTCTGTTAAAACTGATTTCTGAGATATTGGCGTTAAAGTTTTTCTTGTGTTGTAACTTTCTTGCTGTTGTAGTATATAAAAAAAGTAATATGGAAAAAATTTGTCTACTGCGGAAAAAATCGTCAGATTACCAGTATTCGACCCTAATTTAACTGTAATAAACGCTTTCTATCGAAAAACTTGTTACCTATGTTTTTACTGAGTTACGCTTTTTTGGAAATGTTCAGTGCCCCGTATTATGCAAAAAACCTCCTTTAAAAAAAAAGTAAATTTCTTTTCGTAAAATAGTGTTTTTATACGAATAGTATTTAGTTCCTTTAAACAATGTACTTATTTCAATGTGCATACTTCATGAAAATTTTGTACAAAATTACTTAGGCGCCGAACGCGGCGGCGGCGTCGCTCGGCGGCGTATACCTCTAATGTGTACATAATTTTCATAAGGTTTGCAGTGAGAGCATAGTACACATACATATGTGTGTATGTTTCTTCGAACAAGAATTTTCATATAACCTAATACAATATAAACAATTCACATATTTTTGTAATTAATCAAAACTATTAATATGAATTCTTTACCAATTTTAAAATTATTTCAACTAGCATGCATTTTTACTACCTACTATATACAAATATTATATATATTTATCTATACATATACTATATACTCGTACAAGAAGCGAACTTTAACACATGCTTTTTGAGTTTTTTATGTCGTTAAAGCAATATTAACTACTCAATAAATTATATTTAACAAATGGTCATGCATATATGAAGATCCGAAATGCTAACTGATATAAAAGTACAATTCATATAATTTAACTTTTAATTTATTTAATTTTATAAAAACATATACATGAATATGTTTCTGCATTCACCAGCAATCTAGCAACACAGCCAGGCACTTGCAACATAACATAACTTTATCATAACAGAATATTTACCTCTTTTTGCTGTTAACTCTTGTGTAAATGTTAATCGCGATGTGGTGATATTCCATGGATTTATTTTTCAGCCAAACAATTTTACGTTCCAAAAATTTGCACCTTCTCTATCTATCTAAGTTCTCTGACCATTTGTACAATTGCAAAAAGATTATTCTATTAATTTTTGAATATTAAAAATTTCTAAACGTCAAAGCGTTTATAAAAATATATTTACATATATCCACGGATGATTTTTAATTTTTTTCACCTGTAAGCAAATCTTCAGTACCATAAAAGATTCAACCACATCAAAATACAAGATATGCTATGTCCAAGCTAGTGCTAGTCCACTGTATATGTCCGTATGTATGTCTGCATGTATGCGTGTAAATATGTCAACTCAAATTTGATTTTAACCCAATTTAGCGGACATAGTTTTTTCATTCCAGCCGTTAATATAACATGAATTTTTTAGTTAATTTTCATGAAAGTTACACGTATCGTCGAGAACATGTTTACATGCAGAATTTTAAACGAAATATTATT